>NC_025699.1:17840826-17862394 GCF_000633955.1 Camelina sativa
TTTTTTTTCAGGTGTCCAACATCATATACCTTGACTCTCCAGTTGGTGTAGGATTCTCTTACTCAAAGAAAAATTCTGATTATACAACTAATGATACGAAAACCGCTTCTGATTCTTACACATTCCTTGTCGAGGTGACATAAGAATGTGACTAGAATTTTTTTAAAATATTCCTTGTGTTTTGTGTGAGTCAAGAAACTAACTATTGCCTCCACTGTTCAATAGTGGTTTAAGATGTTTCCACAGTTTCAGTCAAATCCGTTCTTTATCTCAGGAGAATCATATGCTGGTATCTATGTGCCAACTCTTGCTTCTCAAGTTGTTAAAGGTCATCATCTTAACTCATTTGCATATGTTAGCCGACTTAGAAAATAATCTAATCTCCAATTTTTCTCATCATTTTCTTGTTTTTGTAGGAAATAAAAATGCAATGAGAACAAACAAAACAAGTAAGAAAAATAAGAAAGTGGCAAATCCGGTTATCAACTTAAAGGTACGACCAATAGTTAAGAGTATATAAATATTTCAGATTCAAAGTTCAGTATGGTTTTGGAGTTAAAGAAACACCATTAAGTATATTAAGGATGCTAATTAATGTATTCGTATATTGGAATCTTAATTTGAGTTGTATAGGGATATTTGGTGGGTAATGGAGTTGCTGATGAGGTGTTTGATGCTAATGCTCTTGTTCCCTTCACACATGGGATGGGACTTATCTCTGATGAACTATATGAGGTTTGATCTTGTTGGTCAATTTTTCATAATCCTCGTTTTATTTCTTCATTATTTTCTTGTTCCACTAATGTGTAATACGAAATGGCAGGAAACTAAATTAGTGTGCAAAGGAACGTACTATAATACTGGTCAATCAGATCAAAGTAAAGAATGTCTTAATAAGCTCAAAAAAGTATCAGACACTGTGAGCTCATTGAACATATATAACATCCTAGAACCGTGCTACCACGGAACATCTGATCTATCCGCCTTAGATATCGGATCTCTCCCTAAGAGTCTCCTTACGCTAGGCAAAACAGAAAGGCCATTGGCAGTGAGAAAGAGAATGTTTGGTCGTGCATGGCCTCTAGGTTCCGTTGTGCGTCCAGGCATTATACCCAGTTGGTCTCAACTCCTCGCTGAATCTAGTGTTCCTTGCATTGTAAGTAGTAATTAAACCCAGATCATGCATCTTTCCTCTTATATTTTTTTGCTAAATTTTGATCATTGGAAACAATAATTTGATTTTATCAAATTAGAATCTAGAAATGAATGTGATACATTTGATATCATACGTTTCTCTACTATTTTAAAAACTAAAAGTTAATAATGGATGCAGAACGATGTAGTTGCGACCAAATGGTTGAACGATCCAGCTGTAAGGAAAGCGATTCATGCTAAAGAGGTCTTTATCCAATTCATCATCATAATTTTCTCTATATGTTTTTTTGTTATAAGTTGATTGTTGATGGATAATGTTTTGACATCTTCGATTTTGTTTTTCCGAAACTTTGATAGGAAAGCGAGATTGGAAAATGGATGCTATGCTCAAACCAACTCGAATATACACACGACACTGGTAGCATGATCGAACTCCATAGAAACCTCACTCTTAGTGGCATTCGTGCTCTCATTTACAGGTGCATAGAATTGAATTAAAGGGTAACTAATAATAATATGAAAATATAAAACATATAATAAAAATTTTATTCTTTGCAGCGGAGATCATGATATGTGTGTACCATATACTGGCTCTGAAGCATGGACTAAGGCAATGGGATACAAAGTGATTGATGAATGGAGGCCATGGTTTTCAAATCACCAAGTTGCCGGGTAATTCGTGTTTTTTTTTTTTCTTTTCCTTCACAGCTATCTTTCTATCAATTGGTTTCTCAACTCACTGTTTCCACGATTTGGGTATATGGTAGGTTTACACAAGGGTATGCGAACAATCTCACATTTATAACCATCAAAGTAAGGATCACACTCATTTTTCTTCATATTCTACATATGATAAACATTGTGTTTGTTTGTGTTAATGTTCGAATATTTTGCTTGTAGGGTTCAGGACATACCGTTCCAGAATACAAACCGCGTGAAGCTTTGGACTTCTATAGCCGTTTCCTAGCCGGAAAAAATATATAAATTACAATAAAATTCATATTTTCTCTCAACTTCAATTTTAATAAAACTAATGTTAAAAAAACCTTTAGTTTTTGTAATGTAATTTATAAAAATGTGAAGGATTCTATTTTCGTATACCCAAAAAAAATGCTTTAAAAAAAAAATCATGTGAAGTTTTGTATTTTTTTCAAGAGAAATTAAAACTAAAAAAAATTGAGATATACTGTATTTAACAATAATCCAAACCAAAATCGAAATCGTACCAAACTGTATAAACTATGGGAATAAACTATTCCTATTACTAATAAACCAACATTTTTAGAAAACCATAAAAAGTTGAACCGGAAGCGAACCGAACCGAACCGAAATATCGTTACTAATTGAAATCATCTCCTTTTCATCATCATTCCGGTGCTGCTCAAAGATGCAAAGACGCTTCCTTTCGTCAATCTCCGCCACCGCCGGCAATAGTAAAACCCTAAACCAGGGAAGATGGAGTGTAAAGCAAGTGAAAAAATCTAACTTTCATGTAACCCTCGATAAGATTCGTGCTTCCATCGATTCATCAGACTTCATAGCTCTCTCACTACAAAACACCGGCTCGTACGCCGCCGCGTGGCACCGTGTCTCCGCCATTGATACGCCGCAAACTAGCTACTTGAAAGCTAAATATGCCGCTGAACGTTACCAGATTCTTCAGTTCGCTCTCTGCCCTTTCTCTCTTCAAGGCTCCAAACTCACTGTTCATCCGTATGACTCTTAAACCTCTCTCTCTCTCTCTCTCTCTCTATGTTCTCAAGTTTCTTCATTTATGCCAAACTGATTGATTAGGGTTTATGGATTTTTGTAGATATAACTTTCATTTGTTCCCTCGGGATGAATTGAAATGTGGGATGCCTTCTTATAGCTTCTCTTGTCAAGCTTCTCGTTTAACATCCATGGCTAGAGAAGGATTTGATTTCAACACTTGTATCTATGAAGGTTTATTATTGCTGCTCTATCTCTTTTGTAACCTTTCATTCGTTTCTTTTAAGGAGTTTGGTCTATAAACTGTAGTTTGATTAATTCATTTTTTTTACAGGAATTTCATACTTATCTAGAGCACAAGAGTCTGCATCGAAGTTTCTATCGGGGAATCCGATATTAGCTGATCCTATCGCTGTATCTTCTTCTTCTCCAGCTACTGTAGCTGATACTGTCTTTGTTGGAAGGATTAGGTCACGTGTCAAGAATTGGAGAAAATCTTGTGTAGACTCAAGCATAAAGACAGGAGATGGTGTAATAGCGAGTGTTAGATAATTTCATATGATTCTCATTTTGCTTTCAGTTTTCAAGTTTTTTTTATATGATGTTTCTGTTTGTTTAATTTTCAGATGATTTAGTGAGCTCTCTGAGAAGACTGGTGTTAGGGAGTGAGCAGTATGGTTCAAGGCTGTGTTTGACTATTGATGTTTGCAGTGAGCGTCAAGTGCAACTCATTCTAGAGGTAGATAAGTTTAGTTGATAGTTGGAACGATAAATGCAGTCTGTATATTGATGGCTAGTTTGATAAATTTCTTAATATGCTTCTGAATTTGTCACTCCAGATGTTGACTGAGTTCTCTGAAGATGTTGTCCCTCTACTCGTCGCTTCAAAGAGCAGAGGAACACAAGCTGTCCGGACTGTCTTCATGAGTTCGAAGGAGGACAAGGATCTTTTTATGGTAGGGAGATTTATTTTGGATATTCCCTAGCTGGACAAATGACTGATATGATGGTGAAGGTCTCTTGAATAAAATGTATCTAAATTTATGTTCTTGGACAGAGAGAGCTTCAAGATCTTGAAAACAAAGAAAACAGGCGAGTTCGTGGCTTCCGGGAAGTGATAGATTTGATTTCCTCGTCACAGAAACCTGTCATTTCCCAGAATTATCTTAGTGGTAATCACAAATTTCTTCTCCTTAGTTTGCATGTAAAATTAGCTTTTCCCGCCCCGTCCTCCATGGATGGTAATCTTATGCTCAACCTGCTGCAGATCTTACTTCCATTCATGCCAAATTCCTTGGTCCTCTACCTGCAAATGTGGATGACTTCAGCAGTTCACTGAGCTCTGCATTTCCCAGTGTTGTGGATCTCAGTCAGTTCATGAAAGAAATTAGTCCCTTAAGTAATATAAGTAATCTACCTGCAGCTATGTCCTCCTTGAATCGGTTCTTCGCACCTGTGGATGTGGAAGTGGCTAATCAAGGTGAGAATTCTCTTTCTAAGATGTTGATTTCTGTTTTGTGCGCTTTCGTAAACATCTGAAATTTGTGTGAAATGGATATTGACTCTATTGGCTTCTCTTATTAGGCTCTCAGGTCAAATTAAGTGAGAGCTATCAGAGTCACGGGCAGAACGCTGTAATGATATCTCAGCTATTTGCAAAACTTCGTACCATACAGAAATCAGATCTGTCAACTGTCGAACCAAATGAAGATTTCCAAGCTTTGGCTTCTGATGAACACGAAAGCTCTGTCACCTCTTGTTCTCAAAACGCAGGTGATGAGAATGTTAAAGTTTGGTCAAAGAACAGCCGGAGAGTAAGCTCTGAGAACTTGGTGTTCATATGGGGATTAACGAAAAAGATGACAGCTGCAAAGCTGAAGAATGTTCTACAAAAGTCACACCCCGTCTTTACTCAAGAGTTTGATGTTAAATATTTAGACAAGAGCTGTGCAATCGTGGTATTTTGGGAGTCAGGTCCTTCAGAAACTTTCGTCACTGCGGTTAACAATGAAGAGCAACTTGGTGGTTCCTTAAAAGAGATGGTTGCAGAAGGACTAAGAGCAGCAGGTTACGAGACTTACAAGAAAGCATGTAGACTAGGCTTTTGGGAGGCTGACTTGGCGGAATCTTTAGACAAAACATTGGAATCTTCAGATACCGATCCTGATTCGGACAGCAACCCATCAGAGATTGATTGGTCAAACGATTTAGCTATAAATTTTGATGAGCTATGATTAGTTCTTCTGGTCATCACAAAACCAATGTATACCCAAATTGAGAACATTAAAATGCAATTTTGTTCTTCCATTTCTTTGTCTGAGATCTGACTGAAGTTACTATGCTTTTTAGAAAGTGTTGTTGGTATATTCTCTCACACACGAAAAAGACGTAACAGATATGATGCGGATGGAGTTTGGTAACCTTTTCTTGTATCAAGAAATAATGGAAGAGAAGCATTCAGCTTATTGGACTCAAAGACATCGATTGGATCTGAAGCAAAGGAAGAACCCTAGAAGATCTCAAGAAGATGATCAGCCAATATGGTGTTCATTGAGATGATCATGTTTCTTTCTTTCCTTTAAGTTTTGAGCTAAACATTTGAAAACTTCACACAACGGAATCTCTCATTTGTCTGTCTTTGGCTAAAATCTTGAACCAAACCGTGACCAAAAAACAAACTGAACCAAACCAAAATATCGGTTTGGTCGAGACGTGACAGGTTAAACCCGGTCTACGAACCTGTAATTGTTGTGCCTAGAGAGAGAGAGAGAGAGAGAGAGAGAGAGACCCATTTTAGCTTCGTAAAACGCACTGGCACTAGGCTAGGCGGCAGAGGCAGTTAACACCGTCGGTGAGAAGAGATGGGGTTTCTGACGTCGGCTTCAATGCTTCTACGCCGTAAATATCGCCAGCTAGGGTTCTTAACCTCCTCGTCGCCGCTCTTTTCCAGCTTTAATTCCATGAATCGCTCTCTCAGGTACTACTAGTCTTCCATCAAATCATTCCAGCTCGAGCTTTTTTATTTCGGGAGCATACAGAGTTCGAGGCACTTATGCTAAGATTTTTTCCTTTGATGTGAATCCATTTTTGATTGATCAACAACTATGAAATTGGATTCAAATTGAGTAAAAATTGTTACTGTTAATTTGATTGCTCAGAGATTATTTGCACAGACATATTAACTTATAATGTAGTAGCTCTGGTAATATTTTGTGCAAGGTGTTGTTGCATAAGGACTCTCTTAATGGACCAATGTGTAGCGTTGGCTTGTTAAGATCATCTTGGTTTCATTCGACTACAGCTCGTGAGACCGACAATTCCGTGAGCAAATCTGAGAACAGTTTGAGTCAAGAAGGAGTAGTAGCTTCTACTAAACCGAAGAGGAAAAAACTGAAAGGTAAACGAGCAGTTGTGCGGTGGCTAAAGTTTTTCCGGTGGAAGAAAAAGAAAGAGTTTGAAAGAATGACATCTGAAGAAAAAATACTTAACAAACTAAGAAAGGTTAGTTAGTCATCTTAGTTACAAAATGTGTATTTGTTGTTATCTCTTATGTTGGTGTTTACGTCTGTTATTATTACCGTAGGCTCGGAAGAAAGAGGAACGTCTTATGGAGACGATGAAGAAGCTAGAACCTTCAGAGTCAGCAGAAACGAGACATGACCCTGAGATATTGACACCAGAAGAGCATTTTTATTACCTGAAAATGGGGTTGAAGTGCAAGAACTATGTTCCGGTAGGGAGACGTGGTATATACCAAGGAGTGATTCTGAACATGCATCTTCACTGGAAGAAGCATCAGACGTTACAGGTTGTTATCAAAACGTTTACGCCTGATGAAGTGAAGGAGATTGCTGTTGAGTTAGCTAGGTTGACTGGTGGGATTGTGCTTGATGTACACGAAGGGAACACGGTGATTATGTACAGAGGGAAGAACTATGTTCAACCTCCGACTGAGATCATGTCGCCGAGGATTACTCTTCCGAGGAAAAAGGCTTTGGACAAATCTAAATGCAGGGATGCGCTTCGTGCGGTTAGAAAGTATATTCCGAGGCTTGAACAAGAGCTTCAGTTGATTCAAGCGCAAGGTGAGACGCAGCGAGATGACCCGAATGTTAAGGTTGATGATACTCAAGAGAGGTCGGAAGAGTTGAAGAAGATTATAGAAAGAAGCGGAGAGTGTTTGGAGGATGAGCAAGAAGAAGAAGAAGAAGAAGAAGAAGAAGCAGGATCAGAACTAGCGACGGACTCAGATCTTTCTGATATTTTTGAGACTGATTCGGAATTAGAAGACGAGAAAACAGAGCGACCGCTCTTTCTTGAAGAGTTTGAGAAGTTCCCAGCGATAAACAACAGCAGAGAAGAGGGAGATTTTGGTGATCCGGGGAAGGCTAAATCAGAAGATGAGGAGAATGATGATAAGTCCCCAGACTTTGATGAAGTTGATAAAATGTTTCTTCGTGCTGCGTCGCTTTTAAAGAAGAAAAGACGATGAGTAATCAACCATCAGAGATTTCATCATCTTTACTCATACTCACAATTGGTACAACCCTACAAGTGCTGATGTGTTTAACAAAGTCACAAGTATATCTTCTTTCTTAACATGCTCGAAGGCTTTATATATTAATTCTGTGATAGCAAATTGATAACATGTGGTTAGGAGAAATATGCTTTGCTTTAACTTTTGAATTTTTGTGTGAATGTAAAAGCCTAAGGTTAAGGAGATGCGTTGAGAATCATGATCTTGGAATATCAAACGAGCGGTTTGAACCAATTTTATCTGCTCTAGAAGGAGATGTTTTTTCAGCAAACCAGAGACTCTCATGGTCTCTAATTTTCAGACAATCAAAATTGTGTTACACAACCTATTCCTAGGTTTGAGAGCTAGTTAAAAATGAACTATGAGGCTTTAATGGAGCAAACTTCAAAAGATATTTCTAGGTTTGAGAACTAATTAAAATTGAACTAAGAGGCATTAATGGAGCAAACTTCAAAAGAAGTTACTCCTCCAAAAATAGGTGTATGCCGTTTAATGTGGAGAGCACACGGTATTCTTTAGTAAAAGGCGAAAGAATAGTTCGCTTTGCGCTCACCACACGGCTCCATGGGTAAGCAAATAGGCACCAAATGTTCTTTTATATGGGAGTCTTTCGACGTCTAGTTTTGTTTTTGTTCGATGTGGGACAAATTCGTAGTTTTATAATTGACTGGACCAAACTCTTCACGTAATGGGCCGTTCTGTCTTCTAACTCCTCGATTACAAAAATAAAAAAAAACACACAAATTTGGTCCAGTCAAACCATGTTCTTGTTCATGAGAGATATAGGCTTTCATTCCACAAGGACCACAACCCTAGAAAAAAATGTCCAAATTTTCTTGACTTTGCTGTCAAATGTCAGAAGCTAAAACTGAAACATATCTCTTGTTTATGTAAGGAAACATCATTTGATCATAAAACTTTTAAAAAACTGTGTTAATTACAAATTTAAGCAACGAATATAGGGAAAAACACCTAACAGTGAATTAAACAAGTTCAAAAAAAATATATATATATATATAAAATAAAGAAAGAGGTTTGCTAATAGGCTTTGCTTAATCATTACCTTGCTGAATTTGAGTCAAACTTGGAACATAATTAAACAAAAATGGTCTATATTCGTCTCCAAAAGCGACTTCCCTAACTTCATTGTCCTCTCCAACGATGTATACCATGCTTTTGCAACTTTGTTTTGCGTATTGAGTAAACACGAAGAGTTTCTTCTCCTCATCTACCAAGAATTTTACGTGGAAACGAAGTTCCACCTTCAAATGATCCACCGCTAAGACTTGATCCACGACAACACTTTGGTCTTGTTGCCAATCTTATTTGTCACCCATATCTCTGTCTTCAATGCATATATCGGTTGTAGTAACACGGCAAATTTATCTTCTCCGACAAGAGATATAGAGACGTTTTGGTAACCATGATATTGAGACGGGAGACAGTGACGTTCAAATCTTTCTGTTGTATAATCAAAACTGATTAAGGATAATAGGCAAAGCGTTGTCTCTTTTTCATCTCTAGCAAACCAGTAAGTCTTTCCCTCTAAAGACACGTTCCCAATGTACCTATAGGTGCAGTCCACAGTGACATCAAGACTCCTCCATAGATTTGAGTTAATGTCATAAATTTCGAATTCTGGGTCACCATAAAACTTGTAGCTCAATATTTTGTAGCTATTATTGCCAGATTTTTTGTCTTGGTAGGATCCAAGAGCATAGGTGTAGCTGTAGCCACTCAATCTGTGTTGGATCCACTTGGTTTGACCGGTACACGGGTTCCATACCACGAGCATAGCATCTTTGCTGACGCATAACAATAAGCCGTCAGAACTGTCACAGTATTGAGAGATCATGAGATCTAATTTTGAATAAGGGTTTATTAGGCTAAGTTCACCAGTGAACTCTATAGGTAAAACTCTGTGGAGATTGATGTTGATCAAAGAAAACCCAAACTTCTTCAACATGAGAATAAGAGATTGTCTTGGGGCTTTATGGAAGTGTTTTCTTGTGAATCTCATGTCGTTGAATAAAAGGTTCCATTGTTTGCAAGTAGATCGTAACCGTTGCAAAGATGTAGCCGGAACGCGGCAGAATATCTCCTCTAACAAATCCTCCGGAAGTTCCGACATCATCATTGTGATCTCCGAAGGAAGAAAGTGCCGGTGGTTTTGATTTTTGTTGTGTTAGGGTTTTATGTTTTTTGCTTTATGCTCACTGCCTGACTTTTTAAATACAGACGAACTAATAAAGTTTAGAGAAAAATGACTAAAAAACCTAAATTTTAGAAAATTGTTCAGATAACAAGCCAAAGATTTTGTGAAATTGTTTTAACTACCGGGAAATTTAAAATTATGAAGATAATGCCGATGGATGGTATATTAATATTTTTTTGAAAACGAGAACCAATTTCAATCACTCTTAAAGATATATCCAATCTTATTATATAAATCTTGGTTCTCAAAGTTAGTAACTCACTAGATCGTGACACATGTTAATTTTAACGATCATATATCAAAGTTAAAAACTCGCCAGATCATGACAAATGTCAATTTTAACGATCAGAGATCAAAGTTAGTAACTCATCAGATCATGACACATGTCAATTTAAAAAAATTAGTAACTCACCAGATCGTGACACATGTTAATTTTAACGATCAGGGATCAAAGTTAAATACTCACCAGATTATGACATGTGTCTATTTTAACGATTAGAGATCAAAGTTAGTAACTCACCAGAACGTGACATGTGTCAATTTTAACGATTAGAGATCAAAGTTAGTAACTCATCAGATCGTGACATATGTCAATTTTAACGATAAAAAACCACAGTTTTCAAGCTTGGTAAAACAAAGCATAATATAATTGTAATCTTATTATATTAAAAACAAAACAACTAAAATAAATATACTATGTGCCATCTATATCAAAGTTTCACTGTTACAAAGATTCTTAACCACTACCTGGTAAAATAAATATATTATGTGTCATCCATATTTGGTCGTATAATTATACTATATAACCTAGCACATTAAATTTTATGTCTTTGTTTGCACACAAAAAAAAAAAAAAATTATGTCTCTATGGTTAGCCAATTACGGACATTGAGTACTGCAAGAAGATTTGTGAAGACACATGCAAAGAAAACGAAGATCATGGAGAACCGATTGGCATTCTTAGGAAAAAAGCTTGAATTAATCTTTTTATTATATTAAAAATCTTATTATATAAAGTTGGGTTTTCAAATTAGCCACATGTCAAGTATACTGATGAAATGTTGACACGTGTCCAAAATTATTATTTTTCAAAACAGCTAATTAAAAAATAACATTAAATCTAAATAAAATTTACATGTTTATCTAAAAAAAATTCTAAATCAAAAAGGAAAATTAACAAAACTAATATATTTTCTATTGTAGGCTACTTATGTTATACGTGTTTTCTCAATAAGAGTTTGACATGTATAAACAAAAAAGTAATTCACTAAGCATGTATATTATTATTAATAAATTATGTCAAAAGAATAGGTTGAGAATAATTAATAAATTATCCCCCTCTCCAGGATATTGTCGCCCTACTTTTGATTTGGGTAAAAATAAGTTGAGAATTTATGATTCGAGAATATTTGAGACGAGGTCATAACTTTAAGTTGTTTTGGTACAATTGGATACTTCTGAAAAGTAAATAGGTCGTTGATCCTTAACGTGATTATGACATATGTCATGTTTTGGTTGTATATAAAGTTTCTATTTTGTATATCTGAATTATCTAAGACTTATATATACCATCATGATTATAATTTTCAAATTTTCAAATTTTTATTTTTATTTTTATTATATTATATTAAATTTCTTTCAATTTCTCAATTTTTATTGGATTAGTCATAAAATCATTGTAATTGAGTAGATAATTTTCACCAGTTGTTCATCCAATATATTTGGAGTAAAAAAAACTTTATGGTTAAAGAAATTATGTCACAAAACAATTTTAGTAATTATAAGAACTATAATTATGCCAAAATGAAAGTAAAACAACATAAAATTTGTTTAATTTGTTTAGAAGACATTTTATAGGTGGTGATAAAGAGCATACTTTAACAATAAAATAATTTTGGGTGTAAGAACATATTTTTAATGTAAAACATAGAGTAAAATTGTATGTGGTTACTTATTAGATATTGCTTTGATGAATTTGCTGCATGTAAAATATTTTGTGAATAAGTTGTGAAACGTTTTTGAAATTTGACAATAATAATATTTGTAATGATGAATATTTGACAAAAGTTTTAGTGGGATAGAATTTAGTTTTAAATTATTATAATATACTAAAAATATAGAAATATAAATAATTGTATGAAGGTAAATTAAATATTCTCTAACTTAAATTATTTATATATTTACTTTAGAAAAAAAAATTCTTTATATATTTTTGAAAATTTGTTTTAGATTTAGGATTATTTTTTTAAACAATTTTTGAACCCGCACATCGTGCGGGCCCTTATCTAGTGTTATATAATCTCATGTTCCCTCGCTAGTTATCAAAATATATACAAAAAAATAACAGGTATATTAATCTGTGCTACCATGCAAAATATATAATATAACAACCAATATTATTAAATTGATATATTTAAAATTGTGGTTGTTATACTATAACAAATAAATGTTGTGATTTTATTCCCTTATGTAATCACAAAGGATATACGCTAGAAATATTTACGTTGGGATTTCTCCCTATTTATATTTGATGGAAAAAATATAAAAAAACTAATGGCAAAGAAGTTTCCTAATAATCAGTTTTTCTTTTTTTTACTTCTCAGTCTAAGAAACAAAATGGAAATAATGACATAGGGACTAAATCGTAATTAAAGTTAGCTATCTATATTCCTTTATTTCCATATTAACGAAAAAAGAAATCAGCCAACGGCTATAATTAGTCACTAAACACAGTAATTAACCAAAATACCAAACTAAACTCAAACGGAAGACACAAAAACCCTAACTTTAATGAAAGCAGGATTATATAAGGCAAGAGATCGGCTCTCTCATTATCATTTACTGATCTCAGTTTCTAATCTCTCTCCAATTCCATTGTGCTTCACGTTTCTGCTCTCAGAAGAACTTTTTTTTTTCCTTTTGTTAAAATTAAATCTCAGAAGAACTTGAGTCTCCGGTTCGATCAGAATGAAAAGCATGTATCACGACGATGTTCATCCCACGACTTCAGGGAAGAAGATGTGGTCGAATTTTTGTACGCTGGTGGATGCGGCTGTTATGTTATCTGAAGAAGAAAGCCTTCAGACAATCTTTTGTCTCTTTCCGAGAAAAACAAGATCGTCTGTGATGAAGAGAAGATACCCACAACAAATTCTAAATAGAGCTTCTACGTCTTCAACGCTCATCGATCTTAACGAGTTCCCTATTGAATATGAGACAGAAGACCCACAAAACCAACTCCCATGGCTGTCTTCTTCGTGTGTCACCGCCGCTGATTCCGAGACGAAAACCCTACGAAACCCTAGTTCTGAACTCTTACTCTTGGATTACAAAACGGCTGAGTCCGAGAAGACGGAGATGATCAAAGACTCACTAAACCCTAATTCCCCATGTTCTGATGATCTGTCTTTGTGCTTAGTACCGGGGAGCACAAGCCGCAAGAGACGTGCCGTGAAAGAGAGAAAGCGTACTGGTGGATACAAGAAAGCAAAGGTTGCTCCTTTATCCCCGACGGCGAGAGACATGCCTGAGTGGCTTGTCAAGGCTATGAGAGATATGAACGGAGCCAGAGACGCTAAACTGATCTTTGAGAAGANCCGCAAGAGACGTGCCGTGAAAGAGAGAAAGCGTACTGGTGGATACAAGAAAGCAAAGGTTGCTCCTTTATCACCGACGGCGAGAGACATGCCTGAGTGGCTTGTCAAGGCTATGAGAGATATGAACGGAGCCAGAGACGCTAAACTGATCTTTGAGAAGACTCTGTTCGTGACTGATGTAAGCCCAACACAGAACCGTCTCTCAATGCCTTACAACAACTTACACCGAAACGACTTCTTGACGCCTGTGGAGTCGAGAATCATAGACGAAGACATCAACCACAATAAGAAGATTGGAGTGGGAGCGATTCTCGTGGATCAGTGGTCTAGAAAGTGGGGTGTGATGCTGAAGAGATGGGAGATGAAGAAAGATTCAGGTAAAGGAAGCTGGAATTACAATTTGATTTGTGGGTGGAACGACATCATTGAGGCTAACGGATTGAAAGAGGGCGACAACATCAGTCTTTGGTCGTTCAGGTGCTGTGGAATCCTCTGTTTTGCCATGGAACAGAGTAGCTCTTCCCTTGCTCTCTGTCTCTGCTAAGTGTCTTGTGTCTGTTGAGGTTTTGTAATTTCTTAGAACTAGGGTGTTACTAGGGTTGTGATCTTATTAGTAGCTTGTTCCTTCTATTGTATCAGATTATGAACTTTGAAATTTTGACATGAATCTGGTTATTTGTTTGGTCTTACTTTAGTTACTGCGCTATTACCTTTTCTTGTATTATATCCCAAAGTCTATGTGTGGTGAAATTGATCCAATCCTGCAAGTGTTTTGGTTCATTATATTCATCGGAAATGATCAAATCAGTAACAAAATTTGTTGACAGGTCAGGTTTTTGCTACAATTTCCTTCAGGCATTTGAATAAAGTATTCTCAACCTTGATCGCAAACACAACTGCAGTAGCAGATGATGGTAAATTAAACCATGTTTTTAATACAACACATTCCTGCTCTGAGACAAATAAAGAGCCTAGAAACAGCGTTGGAATGCATAGTTCCTTCCTTCGGCACCCTTGCCTAGGTTCTGGAATGTATCATGGCAGGAGTAGTTTGGCCATAAGTTTGTACATAAAACTTTACAGATATCAAAGTTTAAATGTACTGATAAATATCTTCTACCTGAGTTAGAGTTATTCAACAATTAGAAACCAAGTCTAGTTTCAAGTCGGCAATACATGTTTGTGTTGTCTTGTTAACTAAACAGGCTAGTTCAAAACAATGATTAATGAATAGAAAAAGAGATGAAACAAGGTGCTGTAAAGATATGACTAGTATAAGAGTATAAGTAATATCCTCCTTTTCTGTTGCATCCTGCAAACAAACACTGTAACTTAATTACAGGATCTGAACCGAACATGTACCATAAGAGAACACAACTCCAAGATCCGTTTCTTTGAAATATCCATCTTCTCCGACCACGAAACATGTCTTGTAGCCAGCCTCGTCACAGTATCTGACACCAACCACAGCTACTTTCTTCTCCTTATCAGTGAAGAAACTCTCAACTTTAAAATCATCAGATTGAAAGAACTACTCATAAGTTGAATATCAACTTAAAGAATTTGCTCCACCAAAATGCATTGGGCTCAATCTTAGTTGTAATCCATATGATCTATCTCAGATGTAGTTGCCGCAAGCTACATTGATCTAACACAAGATAAAGTCATGTACTTACTATCAAAATCAAAGGGCAGAGGTGGTCCAAAAGTCTCTGTTGTAGAATCAAAACAGAGTAAAAAATCTCTTGTCCTTCATGTTTTGTGAGAAACAAAGTAAGTACTTCCCTTCACGGACACGCCTCTTTGAGAACCCAATATACAACAACGGTTACAAGTGATCCTCCACAGATTAGACTTAAAATCTTATCTATACTATTAAAAGGGAAGCATTTTTAATAAGTAAACATAGATTAAGATATTATTACATAAAATACCACTAAAAACAGAATAAGGATATATATAAATCATGTAGAGCCAAACAGATATAGTTTAGCAAAAATCAGAGCCAAACATATTTAAGTTTTCCGAGGCAAACAAATATTTAATGATTATTAACACACACAAATTGGAAGCAATTAAAATCTGCCATTAAATCTAAACAAATTAACCTACATATTTAGCATATGTCATTAAAACAATTAATAATTAAAACCTATGCACGTAAATCATATTGTTACGATTAACATTATGGAAACAATTAAAATCATATTGTTACGATTAGTGGAAATTCAATCTTAGAATATCTTCTAAAAAATGAAAATGCGTTTAATTAAAAAAAATGAATTTGGCAATTAACACCAAAATCTCGGATAATTAACATAATTTTCTCGATTTTGAAATATTCTAATTCACCAAATCTTAGCAACTTACCAAATTTGGATAGATGATATGATCAAATCTTAAATACTATGAGATATTCTTTAAAACATGACCTACTACTATAAATACAGCATACATGATCAAGGTGTTACTCATCTCGAATACCGCAAACCTACACCTATTTTTCCAAAAAAAAATGGAGCCTAAGGCAACTTCGAAGATACAAGTAATAACTAACTGTATACAGTTGGAGGCAATATACTCTTACAAATGATTAAAAATCTTTATTGTTGACAAAGATGAGGACACTGAATGTAGTCTTTAAAGAAGTTTTCAAAAACTTATAGATTACAATGGAGAAAGCAGAATAGATCATGATTACTAGGTATTTTAATAATCTATGAACTTATACAAAAACCTTTCATCCGTTCAAATTAATATACTTATGGGTTTTTTAAATTTTGTTACAGGGATTGTACTTTTTACAAGCACTTTATAATAATAATGGATGAATGATCAAAACAATGATTCTTTTAAATAAAAAAAAGAAACTGAATATGACAAGAATCTAGATATCAGATGGTTGTAGCCATCTATCCATGATTTCCTCTGTGTATCTTATTACTTTTGCGTCTTTGTTTTGTGTTTTGAAGTTTTTAATTTCAATAATTTCCAAATGCTTATGCAAAAGTAAAGAGTTTTCAATTTTTGGGAATTTTGTAATGCCACACATTCAATAATATTTTGGAAACTTCTATTTGGTTCAAGTCAATCCTATTTTTTAAGTCAGAAATATCTATAAACATAAGTATGATATTACTAACCGATTAATGGAATTATCATATAAGCAGGTTTAGGCCGAACCAACATACTCCGTCATGTTAGAGAATCTACATATCACACACTTTGTTAGAACAATTATAATCGATTTGACCATAGAGCTTAACGGAATTACTAATTAAATAGACGAACCCGCAATAAACTTTTCAAATAAGAAATTAAGAAGTACGTACGTACACATTCCATTCATATACGGTAAGCAAATAATTTTGTAGTTAAATCACATTTAAACATGAACAATTCTTAGGTTTACTCCTAAAGTGAACTTCTTTGTTCACCTCTCCTTAATTTATCCAATAATAATTTGACATGTCATAATACATTTAATAACTAATTTATATATTTTCTTATAAAATAACGAAATAAAATCTGTATATATTATTATAAGATTAAAAATTCAAAATGCTCTTTTATAAACTCAAACCGATATATAATTTCATTTTAATTGTAAAATCTAAATCCTAACCATTTCATTTGTAAACCCAAACCGACATGTAATTTTATAATATGCCTAATAATAACAGTAAACATAATATTCTCATTAAATATAAAAAGGTAGTGTAAATATGAGCCTTAAATAAATAAGAACTGATCCATCTACTTTCATGATAATGGGTATGGGTAAAGAAAACTAAACCCAAGAATCAAAAATATAAATCATTAGGTATATTATATATACCATATGCAACAATCAATACAAACTACAATCATTATACTTCCACAAAATGATATTAAAAATATGCATACTATTTGTAAGAAAAACACTTGCAACAATTCCACAAAACAAATTTTCAACTAACAACAACATAATTATATTTTTCAGAAAAAAAAACTTATGAAAACATCCCCGCACTTACGTGCGGGTCTGAATCTAGTATAATATAAGAAAGTTTACTTTCTATTTTTTTGTTGAATTTGGCATTCTTAATAGCCAGTGTCATCTTCTTTTCTCTTAACTATTATCCATGTTTTTAGTTATCCAATTCACATTAATTTACTACATTTTATTTACCATTATTCACATAAATTAATTCATAAAATCTCCATCTCTTTATTACTCAGTAGTATTTTTCATTTTTCTTTTAATTTGTATTGTCTATCTTAAATTTTATAAATTAAGGTAGGTTTCAATGTTGTAAACTTGAACACTAAGTTGATATTTAGTAGAGAGACAATTTGCTAATACAATAGCACTTCTAAATTGATAATTTTATTATTTATTAATGTATACAAATACCGATTAAAATTTTAGTAATTGCAAAATACCAAATATTAGATGCCTTATAAATTTCTACTGATCATATTTATATTAAAATAAAATTAATTTATAAAAAATATCCCGACGGGTGTTTTTTCTAGTTCAAGTTAAAAAATGTAAGAAATAATGATAACGTTGGTTTGATTGATGATCAAGTAAAAATTAAAGAAAAAAACGAAAACCCTCTTCGTGAGACAGAGGCTTCGCAACCCTAGAAACAAAAAAGTAATACCATTTTGTCAATTGTGATTAAGCAACAAAAGAGGAAGAAGATAGACGTAAGAGCTCTTCGATCTTAATCCCCAAGGAGGAAGTCGAAAGATGGGATTTCATGTTCTTAGACCTTCCATAGCCTTGCGTGGCTCTCTCCTCGGCTTCTTATCCAAATCTCACAGTCCTCTTCTCCCCGGTAATTTCTACAAACACTTGGTGGGCATTGTCATTTTCTGAGTTCTCTTTCTGTTAAAACTCAATTTTGGAATCTAGTGTGCGGTCGAATCAATTCGTGGGAAAAAACCCACAAATTTGTTTTGCCTAATTGTCAAAATGCTAGAGGAATGAGATATAATTCATCGATCAATCTGGTTCAGTTTAATGCTTAGTTTTCAATTTCATTTGAAAAAATTGAAACTTTTGGTTTTGTTTTAACTTACTTGGCTTCATTAGTGATAGTGTCATGTGTTATTTGTTCAGGGAGATGGTTTAAAGCTGGAGAATGCAGTACCATGAGATGTTTTGCTTCAGCTACTCGTGGGAAAAAGTTAGGGTCTTTTCTTTAAACATTGAAACCAAGAAGATTCCATCTTTCTCTGCTTCACTTTAATGGACTCTTCTTGTTCTGTAACAGCAAAAAACAAAGACTGGATGAGGCATGTGTTGAAAGGTTTAACGAATACAGTCGCACACTAATACAATCATGGATTATACAAGGTGATTCCTTTTAAGCACATAGAGGTTTATGTTATTTGTATAAGGAAGGAACAAGAAGTTCTTGGTGTAGCTTAATCTTTAAGTGTGTATAATATGTTATGTAGGCAAAGTTCTTGTGGATGGGAGAAGAGTTAATAAGGCTGGAATGCCTGTATCTAATACTGCTGCTATAAAGATCACAGCTGAGGTTCCAAAATTTGTATGTAGGTGATTATTCTATCCAAGTTACTCTATCTTTCTACAGTTTCTTCATTTTTGGAAGACTCTGTTGTTGTCGACTGTCCACTCGTGTTTCTTTCACTTTGCAGAGGCGGACTCAAGCTGGAAGCTGCACTTGAGAAGCTAGATGTTGATGTTTCTGAGAAAGTAGTTCTTGATGCTGGACTTTCTACAGGAGGGTTTACGGATTGTTTGCTTCGTTATGGTGCAGCACATGTTTATGGTGTAGATGTTGGTTACGGTCAGGTTAGTGCTAAGTGTTTTTCCTACAGATTGTTTAATTTCATCCAGCGATCAGAGCCTAGTTACTAATTTAGTTAGTTAATTATTCGGTGTATTGTAATAGGTAGCTGATAAAATCCGCAATGATAAGAGAGTGACTGTTATAGAAAGGACAAATCTGAGATACCTCCCTGGACTCCCCCAAAAAGTCGATGTAGTGACCCTTGACCTCTCGTTCATTTCCATTCTTAAGGTAAGTTTGCGACTGGATTAATTTGTTTCCAGGAACTATGATTGTTATGTTAATCATACACAAATGTTTAAGACTTACAAATTTATGAACAGGTGATGCCAGCTATTATGAATGTGATGAAAGAAGATGCAACTTTAGTTACCCTTGTTAAACCCCAATTTGAAGCTAGAAGACAACAGGTAATCAGTTTATTAACTTGAAGATACTAGATTTCGGATACAGTGAACTTTGATAAGCCAATACTTATATAATATAATGAATAAAACATCACTGTGTTTTAATTATTGTTTCTTCAACATCTTGTATCTTGTCAAGGTCGGGAAGGGTGGCATAGTGAGAGATCCTGAAGTACATCAAGAGGTATGTTTGCTTCTCCCTGTCCTCTTTGTAACAATTGAATCTTCTCGGGTTAATTTACAACCCCTGATTCCCTTTCTTTGTTACTATCCTGGATTCCTTACGTTTCTAATATCTTTGATAGCATTAAGCCTTGATCTTATATAGCAAGTCAGATACATGGTAAGTATAATCTTTGATGTCTTGTTTATGGTTGAAGGTTCTTGAGAAGGTAATAAATGGTGTTGAGCGCTATGGATTTACCAACAAAGGTTTTATCGAATCTCCCATAAAGGGCGCTGAGGGAAACATAGAGTTCTTGGTTTGCTTCAACCGAGGGACAGTGAAACCAGAAACCGAAGAGTACTAGACTTATATTCCATTGCTGGGAAGTTAGAAGCTTGTGTGAAATGCTATTGATTCTTCTTTCACGCATTCCATTCACAAATCTAATTCTAACTCTTCTTTTAAGTAAACTTTTCTTTTGTTTTGGTCATATCATAAATCTCAACGATAAATTATCAAAAGAATCGTAGGTGAATTTTTTTCAAACAATCTCAGGAGGAGCATTACACATAAACTGTTTCCTTCTATGGTTATAACTTATAACTAGTCATACAATCGAAATATGAAAAGGTACAAAAGCATAAAAACTTCAAAAGAATAACTAGTCTCATTCTGTAGACAAGGTTAGGTTTTTGCGAAGCATAGAGTGGTCTTGAAATCTACACGTCTATCAATATATAAAACTCTTCCACCCTAGAGAAGCTTTCTCAATGTATCTCTTCCATGGTTTGGTAGTATCATGTCTTGCCACTGCAAAATTGAGGCAAAAGTTAAATTGGGAGTAAGAAAAAAAGAAAAAAAAAATATTTTGCATCTTTTGCTTAGCATGAGGTAAACTAACCAAGAATGAGAATCTCCAGACCACTAGGCTATGTTCTTGAATCAGTTCTCAGTTCCAACAACCGATGCTTCATTGTTGTTTGAAGATTTTACATTTTTCGCAGTAGACATATGCACAGGTGGAGGCAAAAGCTCTTCTTGAATGGCCTGAGACATAGGTTAATAAGGTAAGCAAAATATCTCATGACAAAGACCAAACCTTCAGGACAGAGCCTAGTCGGAAACAATGTAGTCTATCTAGAAAAATAAACATCTGAAAACATACAAAAGAGATCATACTGGTTCTACATAGAGAGAGAGATGTAACATACCAACCAACCATTCTTCCCTCTAACACCTCCCCTGATATAATAAGTCTCTTTGAAGCCATTCTCGATCAGCAATTCAGCCACTTTCGACGAGTTACCATCAAAACTGCCTTCCACATCAAATGTAAAACATATGAGAGAGAACTCTCAACTCTCAAGACAACAACACACAGAGCAATGTCCAATTTTGTTAAAGTTTGAAGCTTTTGTTTATACTTACTTGTCAAGAACACATACAACTGTGTTTTCAGGGTCCGAGAAGATTCCTTTAACTCTCTTCAAGAACCCTTCCTCATCACTCTCACTAAACGGAACCTGAACTGAACTCTTACCAAGAAACTTAAGATTCGGTGAGGCCAATAAAGCGAGAGTCTTGTCATCTCTAATATCCAAAAGCTGCGAATCAGGTTCGGTCTTGAGCTTACGAAACGCGTTCACGGCGGATATTGGTTTATACTTCCTCAAGTAAAAAATCACAGCCGGGTACACCACAAGGTACATGAAAGTGCATCCCGCTACGAAAAATGGGTACTTGTTGAAGAAATTGTCAATGGTGACCAAGACTGACTCCAAATCGATTTTACCGGTAGGTGGGTCTGAGATTGTGTCCAAGGAGTCAGATGCGAGAACAGGGGATGTGAGGATGAGTTGGGAGATGGTAAGGGAGAGATGGGTTTTGTTGGATAAGTTTCGGAGTTGTTTTGGTGAATTTAGAATGGGATTTGGGAATTGAGAAGTTGAAGAAGAAGGTTTGGTTAGGTTTC
>NC_025699.1:17862710-17943897 GCF_000633955.1 Camelina sativa
ATAATTAAAAAAAAAAAAAAAAAGAGAATAAATTTGTTTTTTTTTAATAAAATTTATATGAACTTTACATACATTACTTACCCAAAAAAAAGTAACTATTTTGTTATTTTAAAATGTTTTTAAATGGACAAAAAAAACTAATTTGATTTCATATCTTATTATTTACCTTAAATAAACCATATACTCATAATATTCATTTTAACAAATCCAATATAATACACATAAACATATCGTATTATATTTTAATAAAATTTAAACAAGTGGAGTTATAGCCCATCAGACTTTAAAAAAGAAAAGTTATACAATTTACTACCAAAAATAACATCTTTACATCTTTACATCGTTGTTTTCAAATAAAGAATTTCAACTGTTTTATTTTCTAAGCTAATTTCAATTACTATTTCTATTTCATTACGATTTGGAGTTGAGGTTTGGAACTTTGGTCGACTCATTGAGAAAAAAACCGAAAAGACAGTGTTGACCAGTTGATATTTTTTCTTAAGTATTAGCAGAAAAACAAATTTACACTTGTCCCTGACTGTTTCATACGGAGTGTTTGCAAGTGCGGTTGCAGGAAATTGTTGCAAGAAATTGTGAAAGCTGGCAGTTGCGGTTTCAAACATTATTAAGTGTTTTGAATGATTTGTTTAATGTTTTAAAATGAGTGTGTTTGCGGGAGTTTTATGACTGGCTGACCAACATGTGCACTAGCGTTTAAAACATAATAAATATAATATATAATTACATTTAACTTTATTAAACTTGATTTATATTTAAAAAATCATAAAAGTACTAAAATAATGATTCAAAAAACAAATCTATTTCATATTGAAATACTTATTACTTTATGCATTTGAGTTTTCACCAAAACTTTTATCAAGTAATATGATAAATAACATTACATATGCTTTAGATTGTAGATTTTTTTTATTAGATTTCACATACTCAATAAGTTCCTCGCATTGAATCTCAAGGTCAAGGTAAATTAGTTATGAAAGACCAGTGTTACTGATGTTTGGAAGAAACATATTTTTTATTTTCTCGACTCTCATATAACGACTTTTGTTTTGCAGTTTTGTGGGGCTGCAGTTGCATCGGTAGGAATGATCAAGCAAGAGCTGAGAAGATTCATTGGTGATTTGTTTTAATATTTTTAACAAAGAATCTTATTTTCTTAAACTTCTCATGAATGTTATATTTATTTAGATTTTTTTTAACCTATGTGCGATGTGCCATTAACTTTACATCAAGTTTTCCGGGTTTTTGTATGTAAAGTTGGCCAAAGTTTGGTTGAAATTTTTATTTGGACAGTGTTTGTAACTGTCTTATCTTCTTCTTAAGTAGAGATCTTGATTTTCTTCTTAAGTATAAATCTTAGTTGAAATCTTATTTTCTTGTAATTGTTTATTTTCTAATCTCCTCGATCATATCTGTACTTCATTTTCTCTCATCCTTAGTGTGGGTACAATGGTTAGGTAGAAAATATATAAAAAAATAAATTCAGTATGGTGATTTGATTTTGGTCTTTTTCAAAAAAAAAAAATTTCAATCGGAATCGTCCGCAACCACAAACTCTTCCAGGAAGCAGCTTTTGTAATTCAATGGTTTCAAGCGGTTGGGAGCGATTGGGAGCAGTTTGTGTGATTGGTACCAATCGCTAGCAACCACTACCACCCGAAAACGCAGCATTTGCGGGAGGTAGCGGGAAAACCAATCAACAAAGAAATCTCCATTTAGAGGAATTATGTTAGCTATTTTTGTTTTTTCTCTCCAGAAATGGTATGTGATTGGAATGTTACCATACTGCCTCTATTGTTGGGTTGGGGCGGGCAATTATACTTCATCTCCTGAAGGAACTTAAAGAAGATTGAGACTTTGATATTATAAACTTGTTTCTCAATGGTTTACACAATGTTGTTACAATGTATTATATAGAGTCTTAGGAACAATCTAGACTCCTCTAGGGTTTTCCCATCCTTATCCTACTAGGACAGCTAGTCTAACATATTCTGCACATAAGGTTAGAAGTGGTTGGAATCTTGAACCCTGCTGTACTATTTCCTTCTTCTCCGTTCTAACGTCTCTTTCTTGTGCAGGGAGCTTTGACTTCTTATGTGGAGGGCTTGATGGACCTTCTTCAGTTTGGGTCTTTTCTAGTGGTCGGCCCAACTTGGGTTTATTACTTTCATTCCCCCTCAAACGCAGGGCGGGTGATGTTCCCACTCCTAATCTGTGTCGAAGCTGTTCGAACTCCCTCTTTGGACATGATTTGGTGAATATATCTGCAAGCATCAGAGTAGCAGAAATATGTCGTGTCTCAATCAAGCCAAGGGCAACTTGTTCTCGTATGTAATGGTAGTCTATGTCAAAGCTTTTTGAGCGATTATGGAGAGCTGGATTGGTACTGAGATAGACGGCTGATAGGTTGTCACATTGCAGTAGTGTAGCATGGGATTGATAGATGCCAAGATCTCTGAGAAGGAAGGAAAGCCAGGTCAGTTCTTGTGCTGCAGCGGTAAGTGCTCTATACTCTGCTTCCGTAGAAGAGTTTGACACCGTTTCCTGTCGTTTGGCAGACCATGAGATCAGATTTGGTCCAAGTAAGGTGCAAAAGCCTGAGGTTGATCGTCTAGTGATCTTGCATCCGCCCCAATCACTATCACAATAGGCAGATAGAGAAATATTTGCATCTCGTCGTATGTGGAGGCCCATATTGATAGTGCCCTTGAGATACCGTAGAATGCGTTTGAGTAGACCAAAGTCTGATACTGTTGGGGCGTGCATACGCTGACAGACAAAATTGACGGTGAACTGAATATCATGTCGGGTTATGGTCAGGTATTAAAGTTTTCCAGCGAGGCTTCTGAAGTAAGTCGGTTCTGCAAACAGTTCTGAGTTGAGTTGTGTAAGTTGTTGCGGAAGTGGTGTTGGCATGGGGTTGCAGTTGCTCATAGCAGCTTGATGAAGAATATCTGACGCATAGGCAGTTTGATGAAGAAACATGCCATTGGAGTGTGTCTCAAATTCGTTGCCAAGAAAGTATTTCGGTGGACCAAGGTCTTTCATCGAGAATCGCTGATTCAATGCTTCCAGTAGTTCAGTGAGGAGACTTTGGTTACTACCTGTAAGAAGAATATCATCAACATATAATAAGAGCACCAAGGAGTCTCCATTTCGACGGTATGTAAACAGAGAGGGATCAGATTTTCTGCAATAAAAGCCAAACGATCAAGAAATTGTTGAAGGTGTCAAACCAAGCTCTTGGGGCTTGTTTGAGGCCGTAAAGAGCCTTGGTGAGACAACAAACATGAGTTGGTTTTCCCTGATCAATGAAACCATTTGGCTGATACATGAAGACTGGTTCCTGGAGTTCTCCATGAAGGAAGGCATTGGAGACATCTAGTTGTTTGATGATCCAACCTTTAGCAGTAGCAACATCAAGAACAATTCTGATTGTAGCTGTTCTTACTACAGGACTGTAAGTTTCTAGGTAGTCAACACCTTCTTCTTGTTCAAACCCTTTAGCGACCAGTCTTGCTTTGAGCTTGTCTACAAAGCCATCCGGTTTTAACTTAGTTTTGAACACCCATTTGGATTGCAAAATGTTCATGTCTTCACTCGGTGGTACTAGATCCCATGTATGAAGCATGTGAATTCTCCCCATTTCATCAAGAACAGCCTGGTTCCATCTAGGATGTGCCATCGCAGCTTCAAGACTTGTGGGTTCTGCAGTCGCATATCTGGAGGTAAGCAGAACGTAACGAGGATTGGGTTTGGAAATCCCATCTTTACCTCTTGTTATCATGGGATGAGTGTTTTCTTGGACCACCGATAAGGAAATTGCTTCATTATCACTGAGTTCTTGGACCACAGGTTGAAGTTCTTCTGCATCCTCACTGTTTACAGGGGCAGAATCAGTAGAAACAGTAGCAACAGTGTCATATGTGAGATCGACAGCGGAATGTCGTTTTGGTGTTCACTTTCAGTCCCTGTGTTGGTGGTGTCGTCATTACTACCGATGTCACTTGGAGTGGCAGGGGTGTCGTTTGCTTCTTGGAAGAGCGATGGTGATGACGAACAGGGAGGAGGAGTTAATGGGGTTGGAACCGCAGACGGTGTTGGGGATGTGGTCACGGATACACCAGTTTGCCAAGCCTTGAGGAGGGTGGTATGATAGCTTGGAACAAAAGACTTGTACTGTTGCTGAAACGGGAGACATTCTTCATCAAACACAACATGCCTCGAAATATATAGGCGACCAGTTGGTGGAAACAAGCATCGATAGCCTTTGTATTGGTACTATAGCCGAGAAACACACACTACAGAGAGCGAGGATCAAACTTGTTTTGCGCTAGAGGACGAAGACAAGGATAACAAGCGGACCCAAACACCCGGAGCATGGAATATTTCGGTTTCTTGTTGAACAGAGTCTCAAAAGGGCTCTTATTGTCAAGAACACTCGAGGGAAGCAGGTTACTGACAAACACTGCAGAGGAGAATGCTTCAACCCAATGATGGAGTGAGGTGTGGCTGTGAAACAGCATGGAGAGGCCAAGCTCCACTATGTGTCTGTGCTTCCTCTAAGCCACCCCATTTTGCTGAGGGGTATAAGGGCAAGAGATGCGATGAGCAATCCCATTAGCCCTGAGATAAGTTTTAAGCTGAGTACTCGTAAATTCACCCCCACCATCACTTTGAAAAACTTTGATTTTAGTGTTAAATTGATTCTCGACGTGCTTTTGAAAGGTTTTGAAGGAGGAGAAGAACTCGGATTTGGCTTTTAAAGGGAAGAACCAAGTAAAGCGAGAGTAGTCATCAACAAATTCCGCATAAAACTTGAATCCTTGATTAGAAATAGTTGGTGAAGGTCCCCATAAATCACAATGAATTCGATCTAATGGATGCAACACACGAGAATCAGAAGGTAAAAATTTTAATCTAGAGTTTTTCCCCATCTGGCAAGGCTCACACATGGGAGAAGATCTGCTCTTATTGATTTGAATTTCCTTGCAGGTACTCAGTAGCTGAAGAATCTGAAAGTTTGAATGCCCCAAGACGGTGATGCCAAACAGCTTCAGAAGCGGCATTTTGACGGTTAGAAAAGTAGGCTGCAAACTCCAGATTCTTCAACACATAAAGACCATCACTTCTTGGACCCTTTACAACCACTTTCTGATTTTTTATATCAATCACATAGACATTAGTGGAATCAAAGTAAACTCCACATGGATAATCATCACAGAGTTTGGAAACTGATAAGAGAGATTTTTTCATTTCAGGGCAAACTAAAACCTCATTTAGTGGGATTATACCTGCAGGAGTAGTGATGGCGACAGAGCCAAGATGAGTGATTGGGAGATAGGCACCATCACCTACCAAAACCGCATCATTACCTTCGTATGGAGAGGCAGAATGAAGATTGGCCGGTGTAGAGGTGATGTGAGCAGTGGCTCCGGAGTCTGTAACCCACTCACTACCGTCAGTGACATGGAGAGAGTGGAAAGCTTGGGCTACATCGCCACCTTGGTAGTTGTTGTTGAACCGATTGTAGCAGTTGGCAACTGTATGACCAATCTTGCCACATATCTGACAGGTTGGACGTTCACCATTGTTAGTTGGTGCAGATTGATGTTGAGTAAAGCCACGACCTCTGGAGGAGAAGCCCCCACGACCTTTGTTTGAACCTCTGCCACGACCTCGATAGCTGCCTCTGTTGTTGTTACCAAACGAAGCTTGGAAAGCAACGTGGAGAGAAACAGAGTCTGTAGTCTCATAAGACCAAAGCTTAACATCAAATCCCTCAACTTCAGAGACGACATCAGCAAACGTTGGGGGTGCCAGTTTCCCGAGAGAACTCTGAATCACTGTTGTGATGGGATCGTAGTCACGCCCGAGACCGTTGAGAAACTGAAAAATCTTCATAGAGTCATCTATAGGTTTGCCAATGGAGCTCAGGGCATCACAGATTGAGATGAACTCACGACTGTAGGCAGCAAAGGTCAAGTCTTTCTTCTCCAAAACCCATAAGTTACGACGAAGGGCAAATTCTCTAGAGATACTACTCTTGTTGAAGTTCTCAGCTAAGGACACCCAAACATCTCTAGAGGTAGAGAGAGTATGGACGTACCCGAGAACCTCTTCGGACAGAGTGCCAAAAAGCTAGGAGCGGATTAGTTGGTCTGTGCAGAACCATGACTCGAAACGAGGGTTGGGAACCTCCGTAACAGACTCTCCAGTGCGAGTTGTGGTGAAACGTGGTGGAGCTGTGACGGCACCATTCACGAAACCGATGAGTTTCTGACACGACAAGAGGGATTCAAATTATGTCTTCCAAAGAAGATAGATGTTGTTGGTAAGTTTAATGGTGACAGTACTAGAGACATGAATGCTGTCTGGAAAAGGATAGGAATCGGCCATTGAAACACCTGTTAAGGCTACAATGGCTCTGATACCATGAAGGAACTTAAAGAAGATTGAGACTTTGATATTATAAACTTGTTTCTCAATGGTTTACACAATGTATTATATAGAGTCTTAGGAACAATCTAGACTCCTCTAGGGTTTTCCCATCCTTATCCTACTAGGACAGCTAGTCTAACCTATTCTGCACATAAGATTAGAAGTGGTTGGAATCTTGAACCCTGCTGTACTATTTCCTTCTTCTCTGTTCTAACGTCTCTTTCTTGTGCAAGGAGCTTTGACTTCTTATGTGGAGGGCTTGATGGACCTTCTTCAGTTTGGGCCTTTTCTAGTGGTCGGCCCAACTTGGGTTTATTACTTTCAGAGGTAACGAGACAAAGGTTCATAATGAGATGATCTCGGCACCAGGTAAGGTCATTGAAGAGATCTTGAGAACAAAACTGATACTAAATCCATGTAAGAGTCAATCTCCCTAAGTTTGTGATGGAGAGTCACAATATCCTTCTTCAGTTAGAATTTCTTTTAACTCATGCCACAACACAAACAATGGCTATATCTATCTTCTATGTTGATGCATGGTCCATTGGTAAACTAAAAACCAAATTTATGAAGAAAAGTTCAATTTTGCAAACACGTATCTCCTCACGTACATATGTTTTATGTCTAGCACAGACCGTTGTAGCTATAGGATAAAATATCTCAATATCTATGAGATCTGACCACTGTCGGCGATCACGACGGGATTGCAATTTGCAAGGTCCTCTCCTGGATGATAACTTTTGCAACTTCTCCTCAATATTCTTCATTACATCCAATCCTTCCACAAATTTGCCGAACATGACTTGCTCATCGTCGAGAGCTGGCGCCTCACTCATGAGGATCTGGAACAAAGATCCGTTGGATTTTGGAGCACTATTGGCCATAGAGAAGACGCCAGGACCGTCATGCTTGTGATGGAAGTTCTCATCTTCGAAAAGATCTCCATAGATCGAATCGTAGACATAAACCGTCTCGTGAATGTAATCTCCTCCATACCATAGCATAACCGAAAACTATCTTATCGGCACCTCTCTCGCCCGTACAGAAAGACCGGACGTTCTCCGTCATCTTTGGATTCATGTCGGCGAAGAGCTCAAAAACGATCTGACCAAACGCTTTACCGTCAAAGGTCATATCAAGAACACCTTAGGGTTAGACATTTCCGGAGATGGATCACAGAATCTAGGAATTTCTGGTTGATCTAACGGGAGGCAATGAATATATTTATATATCATCAATAAAAGAGATACGTTTTTGCGCATGTTGTCTTTGCGAATCAAAACCTCTATGAAGAACAAGAATGACTGAAAAATTTCTATAATTGAATGAAAGAAACTGGTCTTTTATAGACCTTGAACTTACAACAGCTTTAAAGCGAAATCAACGCTACCAGTAAATGGAACAAACTCTAAACGTGTATCTAGTTGATTGCTAACAATAAGAAAGACTTATACTTATTCAAACTGAAAGCAAGAGAAGAAAACTTAAATTGAAAAACAAAACCAAAACAGAACCAAACCGGCGTTATTCTTCAGCGAAAAAAAAAAAAAAATAACAACGATAAAAAACAAAATGTTTTGCAAACAACAAAAAATAGAATGTTTTCGCGCAGAAGAAAAAAAAAAGAAATCAAAAAACAAAAATGTTTTTGCGCAGAAAAACTTGATACAGTAAATATTATATTTTTATGACGGATAAATCTTAAAAAAGTATTTGATATAAAGATACCTACAAATATATGTCACCAAGATATTGTTAGCATATCTACACGAGGAACAAAACATAAAATCAAAACTTTAGAAGTCAAAATAATCAGTTTAGAAAATAAAATAAAAAAATATTTGAAAGTATAATTACTTCGGTATATATCAAATCTAATTGTATCAAATAAAATTTACGTAAAACAACTCATTCCGTCTCCCTCATTCCCCAAGTATTCAACCCTAATTTCGAGCACTATGCATCTCCCAGAGGATTTGATAGTGGAGATACTCGAGAAGGCTTCAGCAGCTTCTCTAGCACGATCAAGATGTGTATCTAAAAGATGGAAAGCTCTGATCAAAGATGTGAGATTAGCGGAGACGCGTTCTCATGCTACGGTAATCATGCTGATTGGCTTTAGGGTTTATCTAGCGAGTGTCAATCTCCACGAAAGTTACGGAAACATGGTATTGGTTACAGATCAGTTTAGGCTCAAAGATCCTTTTTCTAAATCTTCAGAAGAAGTCAAAATAAGCGACATCTTTCACTGTGACGGCTTATTGCTATGCACCACCAGAGACATTAGACTTGTTGTTTGGAATCCGTATTCACGTGAAACCAGGTGGATTCGGCAACCACGAAGCTCCTACAGGAAATCAGATTACTTTGCTCTCGGTAAAACCTCATGCAACAAGTACAAAATCTTGAGGATGCAACAATTTGGTAAAGGTATCCCATACTTACTTAAGTCCGAAATCTATGACTTTACGTCTAGTTCGTGGAGGTTTGTTGGTAACACTAGAGACGGGTATATACAACGGTGGAAGGGCCGTGTCATGTCTGTAAATGGAAATACTTACTGGCTTGCTTCTAGTAAAGACAATAATGTGGATTTCTTACAAAGTTTTGATTATTCAACAGAGAGTTTCAGAAGTGCGTCTCTTCCCGAGGATCATCATTCTTATCAAGTTTGCAGCTTATCAGTGACAAGAGAAGAACAACAACTTTGTTTTTTTACTAAGGTAGAGCGGCGTATAAATGTGTGGATTGCAACTAAGATTGAGAGTAACGGCGCTGCGTCATGGATCAAGTTACTATCCGTTGCTTTAGCCTGTATCCACCAGCCTTTTGTCCTTTGTAGTGCGATGAATTTCTTGGTCGACAAGGAGAACAAAGTTTTAGTGTGTCGCGGAAAAAATGGGGTCTCCAACAAGTTCTTACACATTTTGGGAGAAAATAAATCCATACAAGTGCATCATCACGATGCCAAATCTGAATGCTCACTTCTTGTCAATTATGTTCCATCTTTGGTTCAAATTCAACAAGGTTCTTTGAAGAAAAGGTAAAAAAAAAAAGTACCGGAGCAAGTAGTGATTTACACAATGGTCACACTAATTTATGCATTCTATCCAACTCTTGAGATTTTAAACGTTATTTACGTATTGCTAATTTATATAACGTGTTTCCAAACGATGTTTTCAGATTTTATTCCTGCCAATCGAATAATCATGTTGGTTGTCTCTCTTATATCCTAAGACTTATACTCTAGCTTTTGTTTCAGATTGAGCGGATCATGTTCTTTTCATATGGTTTATAGAATTGTGTCTGGGGTTATATATTTGCAGTATATATTAAACTACAATAATCTTGTTTTTTTATGTATAAACAAAGACCAGTGACAACAGTTTACGCTTTGTGATTGATCTTGAATGATCCTAAAACTTATACTCTAGCTTTTGTTTCAGATTGAGCGGATCATGTTCTTTTCATATGGTTTGTAGAATTGTGTCTGGGGTTATATATTTGCAATATATAGCTATAGCCGTGTTCGGGATCGGTTATCTAGGATCATTTAGAGTTTATTATAGAAACTTGGACACCTCAATTAGCTGTTTCACAATGAGTGAGACATTTAGGTACTTAATTAGACTATGTTAGGGGTAGATCTTCACCCCATTCAAAGGTCCGGTCCAGAAAAGGCCCAAATAAACCTCCAAGGAAGGACATGTATTTTGGTCTTTTTGGAGGACTAACCGACACAGTTCCCTATAAATACGGATGTACGGCGTTCGAGAAAAGGGGTTGCAGAAAAGAGGAAAGAATACGGATACGAAGTATAAATTCTCTCATTCAAAGTCTTGAATCGAAGAGCTCGCAGCTCGTATATTGTTTCTAAGTTCGATATATTAACTCGTCTAGTCCTCTTTGTAGTCCGACTTTTGTGCTCCGGCACCGATTTATAAAGAGAATTTCGATCTCCTTTTTTACCGAACTAAACATTCTAATTGTGACCGATCTGGACATCAACAGACTAGAAGACGAGAGTAGATTATGGTTAATCATCATCGGTTTGGGATGAGTTTCATGGCCAACCATGAAAACAAAGTTGTAATGTCTTGTAGTTTTCACACACTACTTTAATTTATGCACTATCTATAATCTATATATACATTTTCTAAGTACATTTAGCAAATAAATCCTGAAGTTGCCACCTATTTAAATTTACAAGACTGCCATTGGCATTAATTATTAATTTGTTTTTCATTTTAGTAATTAATATTAAGTTTCTATTTTTGAAAACAAGATTTCCCATCCTAATAAATTTCCAAAACAATAGGAACCACTCTCTTTAACATTAAGTATTAAGTTTATAATTGATTTAATTAATATTAAGTTTCTATTTTTGAAAACAAGATTTCCCATCCTAATAAATTTCCAAAACAATAGGAACCACTCTCTTTAACATTAAGTATTAAGTTTATAATTGATTTAATTAATATTAAGTTTCCAATTTTACAAAACAATATTTTCTCCATACCCAAATTCCTAAACAACCGGCCTAACCAAGAAACGAATGGATTTTCGATCTTGGAGGAGGATCCGTGGCCGAGATTTTTGATCTCAACGCATTGATTTCTCCCTAAAATATATGTTCAAAATCAAATATAAAATATATCATTCAAAAAAACTAACGGTATGATTTTAAAAGGTAACAAACATATTTACCATTCAATTTGATATCTTATTCAAAGAATTGTAATAAAATATATTGCTTGCTCACAGATATTGCTTGCTCACAGATTTATTTTTATTTTGTATTACGTATTTAAAAATAGTTTTTACTTTCACAGGTTTCATATGATGAGTTTTCACGGGCTTCCCGCCTAGCATGGCGGGTTTGGAATATAGAACCAACACTAACATTATTAGTTTATCTCATATATACTATAGATTTGTAATCATAGTTTTGAAAATTAACTTATAAATTATTTAGTATATGAACTACAAAATATTACGCATACTATAACACATTATTAATATTCCAAAAAAAAAATTAAATACACATAAAATATATACTAACATACTATATAGGCATATACCTCTGTTTAATTCTAAAAAACAAAACAAATCTAGAATTTTATATTCTATCAAATAACTAATTTAATGTAATTAGGTTATAAACTTTATAAAACGTGTGAAGAAGAAAAAAATTCTTAAAAAAATTCTAAATTAATTAGACAAAAAGTTAATTAATTGAAAATTTGAAAACTAAATAAATTAAAAATTATTATTTAAAATACAATAATTTATAATTTAGTCCCACGGTGTACCGCGGGTGAAATCCTAGTATTAAATAAGTTGCTACTTGCTACTCTACAATTTGTTTTGTTCCCAAAGAATATATAATTCCAGTTTATATCCAACGCAAGTCCAATATATAATGTTGGTTTTTTTTCAAACGATAGTATTTTCTGTAATCTTGAATGATTCATGATCATTAAAACTCTTCTGGTTTCTTTTATGTGAACACCACCAATCAGTGATAAAACTCTTTACCATTTGTTTCAAGTTGAGCTATATATGTCCCTTTTGATAGCTGGACTCTATAGTTATGATGCAAAATATAACTAGTACGTACGTGAGATCGTATAATCTCCACTAAAATGCGCAACCGTCTCATTTCCTTCTCGCCACAGAATCTCTCTCTCTAGTTTCTAATTTGATTGTAGTCCACTCAAGTGTGGCAAAGCTCATATGAGGGGGTTTTTTATTTTATGTATGATGTTCATGTTCCATTGCTCTCTCTATTTTATGTATGATGTATTTGGGTGTCATAGTAATTAAAGTGTAAACTTTTTTTTATTTGGTATAAACTTTTTTATTTGGTATTAATTTTAACATTAAACAAAAAAAAAAGTACCTAACTAAAAATTCTATTAGATATATCTAACTAACCATGTATAATGACGACGAGATTACGAAAACGCAAAAACATTTGGATTCCAGTGGAAGGCTTGGGCCTCGACATCCGATTTGATTATTTTTTAGGTCTAAAACCTCTCTTCCAGGTGATCCTCATTCTTATCATATTTTCAGCGTATCAGTGACTAGAGAAGAGCAACAACGACTTTGTTTGCTTACTCAAGACATGACTGTACATGCGCAGTTCCAAAATAGGGCACCTTTTATCGATATATGGATCGGATTGCAACTAAGATTGAGAGTAACGGAGCCGCGTCATGGATCAAGTTCCTATCAGTTACTTTAGCCAATATCCCAGAGCCTTTTTGCGTTTGTAATGCGATGAATTTCTTGGTTGACACGGATAACAAAGTTTTAGTGTGTCCCGGTAAAATTGGGATCTCCAACACCTTCTTACACGTCTTGGGAGAAAATAAATCCATTCAAGTGGATCATCACGATGCGAAATCTGTATGCCAACTTCTCGTCAATTATGATCCAAGTTTGATTCAAATTCTTTGAAGAAGGTTAAAAAGTATCGGAGCAAGTGATTTATAACGATCACACTAATTTACGCATTGCTCATTTATGTTACTTGTTTTCAAACGATTTCCAGTTTTTTTTTTTTGTTTCCCCTGCCAGCGGAATAATATTATTAGTTATATCTCTTATCAAACTATTCAAGTTTCTTTTGCGATTTGTGATAGAACTTGAATGATTCTAAAACTTATGTCCTTTCATATGGTTTATTGTGTCCAAGATTATATTTTCAGTGTATATAATGGTGACTTGTCCTATATTCGCAGTTTATAGAAAAAAGCCGTGTTTGGGATCAGTTTATTACGGATCTAGTGTTCACAAGAAGAAGATTTATATCTGAATGAATCATCTCGGGGCTAGAAACTTGGACACCTTAGTTGTTGCCTTCTGGGCAACAACTTGTTGCATAGTGAATCTATACTACTTTCTCTGTCCCACAAAGATTGATATTTTAGGATATTTTTTTTGTCCCACAAAAATTGATGTTTTGTAAAACTCAAGGAAGTAATCATTGAAAATATTTAAAATTTTAAATTATAATTGGTTTAAAATTAAATAATATCTTTTTTTTAAAGAAAAAAATATATTTAAACTCATTAATTATTGTTTTCTTAAAATGTGTAATATCTCAAAACATCAATCTTTGTGGAACAGAGGGAGTATTAATTCGGGAGCACACGTAGGTATAAAAAAAAAGACAAAAACATAACATATATCCATGTTGCCAAACAGACCCATTTACCTACATAATTAAAAAAAATCCCTACAGTAATAGTAACAGTTGATAGATATTACCGAAAATAACAATCCAATTTAATATAATTCAATAAAAAATTTAAAACAAATCATCATTTATTTTTGATTTTCAAAAACTTCCGTAAGTAAATCATACGAATTTGACAAAAAAAAAATCATACTAACTAATTATAGTTAGTATTAGACGGAAGCAAAAAAAAAATTGATTGTTACCAAAAATTTTAAAAATAGTTATGATATTTACCAAATATAATCTAAATAAAATATTTAGTACTTTCAAATATAGCATATTTTGCGAATAAACTTGGGATTTTAAATTCGTCATTATCTCAAAAATATTTTCTGATTTGAATGCGATGCATTATCTCAAAAAATCTAATCATCTAAATTCTACTATAAATATAGTAGTCGAATGAATATTCACTATTCACTAAACAATTCAACGATTTTCTATACTATTACAATAGCATTCTAAAAACAAAATTTTCTCTATAATCACTACAAGAAAACCTGCATTTAGCGACTACCAGTTGTGACTCTTTGTTCAGTCGCAAAAAATAGCAACCACTTAGCGATTGAATTACGACTGTTTCCCGACTAAATGTAAAGAAGAAGCAAAACAGTCGCAAATTTACGACGGAAACATTATAGTCGCAAAACAATCGCATTTTGAGACTGTTCAGTGACAATAATTTGTAAAACACAAAGAGTCACAAATTAGCAACGATTTTGCAACGTATACTCGGGTCACAAGTTTATTTATCGATAACTTGCTAACTCCTATTTTTTGCGACGAAGTTGCTACGACATGTGCGACTTATTTGCAACTTCTTTTGCGACTGTTTAGCGACTAACACCTGAATTAGCTACTGGTTTGCGACTTTTTAGCAACTCTCGATTTGTTGAATTTGAAATTTCACATTAGAGAAATGTTAACATGTTTCTATACACATTTCCACTTTGAATTGATCAATATCAGTCATATAAACTTTGTCAAAGCTTTCCATTTTAGTATTTAGACACAAAAATTTCATAATATCTAAATCATTGTAAAGAGTATACATGTTATTTCATAAGAAGGTTTAGGATTCTATGAAAATTGCAAAACAAAGATATAAAAACAATATTTAAAGGTCATAAACTATTCCATATACACTATAAGACAATCATGAGTCCATATTGTTGATTGATATCAATAGAATTGTGCAAAAATTATAGATTCCAAAAATTTGTATTGTGACCAAAGTCGGAGAGTCACAAAAGGGTAACACATTGCGACTAACTTGTTACTAACTTTGGGACTCTTGATTTTTGCGACTATCTTGCTACTGAATTTGCGACCACTGTGCAACACTTTTGCGACTGTTTAGCGTCTAACACCTGAGGTAGAGACTCTTTCGCGACTGTTTAGCAACTAACACCTGAATTAGCTACTGGTTTGCGACTCCTTAGCAACTCTCGATTTGTTGAATTTGAAATTTCACATTAGAGAAATGTTAACATGTTTCTATACACATTTCCACTTTAAATTGATCAATATCAGTCATATAAACTTTGTCAAAGCTTTCCATTTAGTATTTAGACACAAAAATTTCATAATATCTAAATCATTGTAAAGAGTATACATGTTATTTCATAAGAAGGTTTAGGATTCTATGAAAATTGCAAAACAAAGATATAAAAACAATATTTAAAGGTCATAAACTATTCCATATACACTATAAGACAATCATGAGTCCATATTGTTGATTGATATCAATAGAATTGTGCAAAAATTATAGATTCCAAAAATTTGTATTGTGACCAAAGTCGGAGAGTCACAAAAGGGTAACACATTGCGACTAACTTGTTACTAACTTTGGGACTCTTGATTTTTGCGACTATCTTGCTACTGAATTTTAACCATTTTATTATTTTTGCCAAGGTTTAGGCGCGTAATATTCCCCCCTTTTTTTTTAGTATGTGTCTCTTTTGCGACCACTTTGCGACTCCTCTTCGTTAATTACTAGGCAAATTTTTTAGTATGTGTCTCTTTTGCGACCTCTTTGCGACTCCTCTTCGTTAATTACTAGGCAATGAACACAACAAATTCCCTTGTTTCTCTCTTTCTATTTTGACAAAGTTTCAAAAACCTTTCAACTCTCTCTTCTTTCTCCTCTCGAATCTCTCCTCTTCCTCTCAATCGATCAAATCTCGCCTCTTCTTCTCTCAAATCTCTCCTCTTTCTAAACTCTCTCTAATGGCTGGTAGGGGTCGCGGAGGCAAATCAGCTGGAGGTGGTAGGGGTCGCGGAGCCAGATCCGCTGGAGGTGTTAGGGTTTATAATGGTGCGACTAATCCCAGTTCTGCCGCCGTTAATCAGGCCTCCAATGGTGCGAGGGAACCCATTGGAGCCGCAGTTAATCAGGCCTCCAATGGTGCGACTTCACGCGGAGGTCGAAGTGGTGTCGGAACGTCGTCTCACTCCTCAAATCCATCAGGCTCTCAGTCCGTGAGTAATTCGTATAGAACTATGCCGTCCCAGTTTCCACCGAGGACACAACAATCGCCTCCTGCTTCTCAACTACCGCGGGTTGCTTCTCCACCACCGCGGGTTGCTTCTCCCCCACCGCGCGTTGGTTCCCAACAACCGCAGGTTGGTTCTCAAGCACCGGTTCTTGCTCCTCAACCACCGCCTCCTCTTCCTCCACTTATACAAGAACAAGAAGAGGATTACGAAGAAGTAAACCCTAATCCCAATCATGCCGAAGAAGAAAACCCTATTCCTAATCCTGCCGAACAAGACTACCAAGGTTTGTTAGATGCAATGCTAGCTCTTCCAGGCCGACAACATCTCCCAGTTCTGTCTGTCGATCCCATCCCCGACGTTGAGACTCTATGGTAATTTCTCTTAGAGTTAGGTTGAGTTAGAGGTTGTGTTTTTTGCTCTTAGAGTTAGGTTGAGTTAGAGGTTGTGTTTTATTGTTTGGTAGGTTGAGATTGACTGTTTGTTTTGAGATTGAGATTGTTTGTTTTGTTGATTAAGTTGAGATTGAGATTGAGATTGTTTGTTTTGTTTTGCGATTGAGATTGAGATTGTTCTCTTTGCTCTTAGTGGTAGGTTGAGATTGATTGTTTTGTTCATTAAGTAGAGGTTGTGTTTGATTGTTTCGATAATACTGATTGTGTTACTTTGTATTGGTTAAGACTGATTGTGTTTGTTTTGTGACAGGTTTAACAGACACAAAGGAAAGATTTCTCGCGTGATCTCTGGAATATTTAGAAGGAAATTCGATGGTCCTTACTACAGCTGGAAGGTTACTCCTAAACACATTCAAGAGAGATATTTCAGGACATTTGCGGTAATGTCTTATAGCTTTCAAAGTTTTATTATCTCTCATAACTGACTTAGTATCATCACTAACTTAACTCAATTGTAATATGTAGCGGAAGTTCTATTGGGATACTGGGATTACTGAGCTTGTTAGAGAGGGGTTCTTAAAGATAGCCAAGAAGCGAATGAAAGGCATTGTTAGTCAAGCTAAAAGCAGTGGTAAACAACCTGTTTGGATCACCAGTGCAGAACTGTGGGCTGAGATGTGTGATCATTGGAACGAACCTGATGTAATGGAGAGGAGCTCAAATGCCTCGCAGTGCAGAAACTCCGATCGTGGTGGTCTTGGAGTCCACAAACACCTTGCCGGTCAGAAATCATATGTGCAAGTTCATCAAGAAATGGTAATTTAACATTGCTTCCATGATTTTAACACCCTAAACACCTTGCTTCCATGATTATAACACTCTAAACACCTTGTTTCCATGATTTTAACATTTCACAATTTCTTTGTAGGAAGAAGAATTGGGCCGTCCGGTATCATTTGCTGAAGTGTTCATGAAGACACATACTCGAGCTGACGGATCGTTTGTTGATCAAAAAGCTAAACAAGTAGCTGAGACTTATGAGAAAACATTAGAGGAGAGACTGTGTGAAGTGGACGATGATGGTCCAGAAAATTCAGTGAATTCTTCTGAACGTTCAACTCATCGTACTCTCAGCATTGATGAAAAGAATGATATCTTTCTTAAGGTAACTCCTTAGTTTCTTTATTTTGATGAGTGTGTATGATTATTCTTCATGATAACTTTCTAACCTTGATGTTTCTAACCTTGATGTTTTTCTTTGTTTTAGTGTACTCAAACAGATGAGAAGGGAAACCTTTTTGGTCTTGGATCTCTTGTTGAGACAGTAAGGAAAGGGAAAAGGAAGGAAAGATATGCAGAATCTTCTCAACCATCACTTCTCTAGCTTCATGAACAACTTCGCAAGAAGATAGCTCATCTAGATGCTGAGAATGCCCGACGTGAGAAGGAGCATCAAGAGCTTCTCATCTACGTGAAAGAGAAAGATCCAGCATATGATACTATTATTGCTTCCTTGCGACCAAGAGTACCAGCAACAACACCAGCAACCACACCTGAAGACTCCACACCTGAAGACAACATACCACCAGCCACCGTGTCAGGTACTCACCAGCCACCAAGTTAGACACAAGACCAGCCACCACATCCCCTTTCTCCACTTACTCCAAGTTATAAACATTGTCTTTTTATCTAAAAAAATATGAATTGCTTGTTTGAGACATTTACTTGTTTTTGCTTTAGGATGATATTTTGGTTAATACAATGATTATGCTAATCTTTATGTTTAATGAATGATTTTGATATCTTTTGTGGTAATTTGGTTTTCAATTGTAATTTATTGTGATTCATACCAAATTTGATAGATAAAACAGGTTTATTATATGCTAAAATCTCACCAATTTGCGACCAAATTTATTTCTATGAAATTATCAGACTAGTGGCAAAATGGTTACTAATAAACGAGGACTATTTTGCGACGACAGAAAGGAGTCTGAAAATGGNCATGAATTGCTTGTTTGAGACATTTATTTGTTTTTGCTTTAGGATGATATTTTTGGTTAATACAATGATTATGCTAATCTTTATGTTTAATGAATGATTTTGATATCTTTTGTGGTAATTTGGTTTTCAATTGTAATTTATTGTGATTCATACCAAATTTGATAGATAAAACAGGTTTATTATATGCTAAAATCTCACCAATTTGCGACCAAATTTATTTCTATGAAATTATCAGACTAGTGGCAAAATGGTTACTAATAAACGAGGACTATTTTGCGACGACAGAAAGGAGTCTGAAAATGGTCACACAACTTAATCACTAACTTGCGACTGAACTGTAACTACGTTTACGACCGAAGCTTCCTAATATAGATAGTCTGTAAAGAGTCGCTTATTAGTGACTATATTAGAGCAGTCATAATTCCGTCGTAAAATTGCGACCATTTGAGACACCTAAATTTTGCGACAATTTTTAACGACTATCTGAAATAGTCGCATAATAGTCGCAAAGTAGGTTTTTGCGACGGTTTAGCGACGATTGTTGGTGTCGCTAAACACATGTTTTCTTGTAGTGAATTGTGTTGTTCATTTTGTCTATATAATTATTATATATATTTCATTTGTATTTATTTGTTAATAATGACTAATGTTTATGTGCAGTCATACAGACGACACCAGAGCATACATGAATCGTCGTGGTCTTGAGTCGGAATTTTTATGGGTTATGGAGTTAAGCTACCTCTTCTTATACGATGATTCTTATGATCTAATAATAGTTGTTACGTTATGTGTACTCTCTCCCTCATATGTTTAAGTGTTATAAATTGATTTTTGATCTTCCAGATGAATTTCATCTGATCTCTTCAGCCCAATTTCATTGAACCAATCTATTGATTATAGTGTACAATACTTTTAATATTTGAAATCTTAACGATTTGGTATTGATATATAAAAATATTAACGATTAGCTACATATTGAATGGAAGAAAAAAACATGGAAGGAATGAGGATAGACTTTGATTTAATCTTCACACAATGAACGTACATCAAATTATTTTCTTGCTCTCATTGATTTAGAACTTTAGTTTTGGGATTTGACTTTAATATAATTCTTCTTTGTAGTTGTCAAGACACGAGCTGTACAAGCAATTGTGGTCATGGCAAGAACTGAGGGTACATATATATATATATATATATATAAAATATATCACACTATTTTATGGTTCATGTTTTGTTTTTAGTAATATATCACACTATTCTACGTAGACAAATTCTAATAAGTTTTTTTTTTGTCACAAATTCTAAGTATAGATGTTCCACAGGTATCAAAGGAAATCATCGGTTTAATCACTTCAGCTTAAGCAATATTAATCTTCAATAACATAACAATTTAGAGCTATCATCCATGGCTCATCGATCAAACATATAGCCAAAAGATGTACGATTTGATTTTTGATCAAATCTTATATTTCACAATGGCGCAGGATAAAAAGAGTAATCGATTCATGGAGAAGTCACGGGAAACTCGGCGGATCGATCGTGTTCCATTTCATGGAATGCTGTTAATAAACATATTCAATTTTTTCATAGATGCTATTTATATATATTAAAGATATTTTAAATAATAATATAAAATAGTGTATTAAAAAGAATAATCTGTGATTTAAATTTTAATTAATTTTCCAAAAAAAAATTGATTAGAAAATTAGAAAATTTAATGTAAAAATCACATTGGAAATATAAAGTGACCGTCTATGTGAAACAAGAAAAAAAAACTCTAGAGAGAGTAATTTTTAGTATTGAAATACTAAATTGATTAATATTTAATACAATGAAAGAAAAAAAGATTAATATTTGATAATTCAAATACCCATCAAAATATGTAATTAATGAAACGGGAACATGAATATAACTGGGAATTATGTAAATAACTAATTATCAGAGATTTGTGTTCATATATATATTATTCAAATCTTAAAATAATTTGTAACATATATACACATATAACATAATTATCAAAATTAAATTAAATTTTTAAAAAGAGAATTTTATTTTATGTTTCAACTGTTTAGTATTAATATTAAGTAAAGCATTAACGACATAGAATCTAAAAGAAAAAACAAAGAGGTCTTGAGGAAGCTTATAGAGAGGAAGAATTGTTCTGGAAGGAACAGAGTCGTGAGAAATGGTGTCGTGAGGGTGACCAGAATACGAGGTTCTTTCATGGCAGTGTTCAGAGGAGGAAAGTTCAGAACAGAATTTTGTCTTTGATTGATGGTAATGGTATAGAACAGTTCTCGGAAGGGTCTAAAGGTGAGGTCGCTGTCCAATACTTTCGAGACATGTTTACAAGTTCCAATCCTGAAGCCATTACTGAAGCTTTAGATGGCCTGCTGCCACGAGTTACAGAGGAGATGAATGCCTTTCTTACGGGACCTGTCTCGGGAGAGGAGATTCGAACAGCAGCATTTAGTATCCGAGGGGATAATACTCCTGGTGCAGATGGGATGTCTGGTCATTTTTATCAAACTTACTGGGATGTAGTTGGTCCGCAGGTGATAGAAGAGGTTCAAAATTTTTTTGACTCGGGTTCCCTTCCTGCTGACTGGAATTTCACTCAAATATGCCTCATCCCTAAGAGGACAAATCCATCGAAAATGACTGATCTGCGTCCAATCAGTCTATGCTCTGTTTTATAAAAGATTGTATCCAAAGTCATGTGTACCAGATTGAAACGTTTTCTTCCACTCATCGTGTCGGACACACAGGGTGCCTTTGTCGCTGGTAGACTCATATCAAATAATATTTTGTTAGCTCATGAGCTGATTCACGCTTTGAGAACTAATTCGAGTTGTGATGAAGATTTTTTGGCTATCAAAACGGACATGTCGAAGGCTTACGACAGAGTGGAGTGGTGTTTTTTGGAGGAGTTGTTAATACGCCTTGGCTTTGATATGAAATGGATCCAGTGGATCATGAGTTGTGTTAGAACAGTGTCGTTCTCTGTACTGGTGAATGGTTCATCCTATGGTTTTTTCAAACCTCACAGAGGACTTCGTCAAGGAGATCCGTTATCTCCTTTCTTGTTTATCCTATGCGCCTGATACTAAGATTTTTGTGTCTCCTAGCAGGTTCAATTAACCTTACGTAGTTGTAGTACTTAAGGTGTCAATCCAGTTGGGAAAGTTTACTATCACTCAAAATGCAATCAAGATGTCACAAGTTAAGCCAATTCAAAGAGTGTTTTTATCTAACAGTCATAGAATGATCAAAATGCGAAACGGAAATGAGTCACAGAACTAGAAACAAGAATGCATGACAAGAAGCAAAAGTGAATAAAAACGCAAACGATTCTAAGCATGAACAAACGAAACAGTTCCAGGAATGTAATAAAAATCAGAAAGAAAGAAGTCCTGAGGATGGGGTAATTGATGTCGGTGGAGTATCCTAGTCTAAGGAGTGTTTAACATACCACAAGCAAAGTATCCCTAAACAATGAACATCACAACTTAGCTAATCCAATCTCTTGGCAAAAGCTACTCAGACTCAACCACTTCCATACCTAGCTCTCGCTAGAGAAACGTGGTCGAGCAGGCATGACAAACAAGTTCATTCACGTCAACAAACATCCTAGACAACTAATCTCTTAGGCTAGGAACGTAAGTCTCTGGCACTAGTTGGTCTGACATTTCATCAAACACCTTTTGGGTGCGGAAATGTCTCGAACCTAGTTCCAATTGATCATAGAGAAACAAGTAATTATAACTCTAGTCCAGAAGGGAATCATACAATCAAAGCTTAAACACTCTACATCCTAAGATCCTCCACCTAATCTATCCCATCCTCAATAACTAACACACTACTCAGATCCAAAAATCATAGTCAAGGATGCAAAAACAGAAATCATTGAAACAAGCATTATTAGGTAGATAAAAATAAGATGAACAACTTTGTAGAAGGAATCAAATGCAAAATCTCAATAATCTCAAAGATATCGGAATACAAGTCTGAGAACGTTTTTTGGATGCTAGGTTAAAACCTTCTGGAAAGGAAAACGAGATAAAAAAATAAGATCTCTCCGCAAAGACTTAACAAAATGTATATATAGTAGTCCAACATGGAAAGCCCTAAAACTTAAAACGACAAGGTAAAGCGTCGGTTCGGTAATCTCCTGAAGCATGTGAAACCAAACGTCCTTCTTCCCGACATGTGCGATCGAGTCCGTGTGCGTCGAATGGAATGCAATGTCATCATAGCTCGGATGGAAGGCTGAGGAGCATGGCTTGGACGGATAGCTCGGACGGAACAGAGATGGTGACAATGGCTCGGACGAAACAGAGATGGTGACAATGGCTCGGACGAGACGGAGATGGTGACAATGGCTCGGACGAAACGGAGATGGTGACCATGGCTCGGACGAAACGGAGATGGTGACCATGGCTCGGACGAGATGGAGATGGTTACCATGGCTCGGACGAAACGGAGATGGTGACCATGGCTCGGACGAGATGGAGATGGTGACCATGGCTCGGACGAAACGGAGATGGTGACCATGGCTCGGACGAGATGGAGATGGTGACCATGGCTCGGACGAAACGGAGATGGTGACCATGGCTCCCAACGTTTCCTAAATACCTGAAATACTCCAAAATACACAATGTATGCAAGGATGATGCAAGAGCTACCTAGACGTGCAAAGTGTACAGAAAGAACTAGAAAATGATGCAGACCAATGAGTTATCCTAGCTAAATGCATGATAAAAATAGGCTAAGAAGAGATAAAATATAGACATATCAGCGCCGAAGCTCTTGTACACATCATGAATAAGGCAGAATCCGAAGGTAGAATATATGGAATGAGACTCTCTCCATCATGTCCTTCAATCCAGCATCTACTCTTTGCTGATGACAGCTTATTTATGTGCAGAGCCACGTTTAAGGAATATGGAGAATTCTTACAGTACTTACAGTTATATGGGAAGGCATCTGGCCAAGAGATCAATTTTCAAAAGTCTGCTATCACCTTTGGGAAACGGTTAGATCCTTTCATGAAAAACCTGTTAGGTCTTTTTACTGGCATTGTCCAAGAAGGTGGGACAGGTAAGTACTTGGGGCTCCCAGAGTGTTTTAGTGGCTCAAAGCGAGATCTTCTCAATTTCATCAGTGACAGACTTAAATCGAGATGTAGTGGTTGGTATGAGAAAACACTGTCTTTAGGGGGAAAAGAGGTGCTTTTGAAATCTGTTGCAATGGCTTTACCGGTTCATGCCATGTCTTGTTTCAGATTGACCAAACATCAATGTAAACAGATTAACAGTGCTATGTCTTACTTTTGGTGGAACGAAAATGAGGTCAAACATAAAATGCATTGGGTTGCATGGGAGAAGATGTGTCGTTCTAAGGGTCGAGGTGGGTTAGGATTTAGGGACATTGGACAGTTTAATCAGGCTCTCTTAACTAAACAAGCCTGGCGCCTTCTTGATTCACCTTCATCCTTGCTTAGCCGTGTTTATAAGGGCAGATACTTTGTTGATAAAGATTTTCTGGAGGCTAAGTTAGGGTGTCGACCATCTGATGCTTGGCGTAGTATTCTTTATGGGAGAGAGTTACTTGAAAAAGGGGTATTGAAGACGACAGGGAATGGGATCAGTACAAGTGTTTGGTTGGATAAATGGGTGTTTGATGAACAACCGAGGCGTCCTGTCAACAAGGAGGTGCAGTTTGATTTAAACCTGCAGGTACACTCATTGATAAATGAAGCAGGAGACTGGAATGTACAACGCTTACAACAGCTCTTCCCTCCAGACGATGTCACTCGGATTCGCTCTTTTCCTCCGGATTTAAACCTCCAGGATGGATACATTTGGCCATATACCAATAATGGTCAATACACGGTGAAGAGTGGGAATTGGTTTCTTTCAAGGGAGGCTGAAGCTTTGGAGCATTTATCGGAAGAGGCTGTACGGGTTAATAAGGTAAAGGAGGAGATTTGGTCTGTGCTTACTGAGCCGAAGATCAAAATGTTTATGTGGCATGCCCTGTCTAGAGCTATTGCAGTTGCAGAATGTCTGAGGAGACACGGTCTGCAGGGGAATCCTATTTGTCAAGATTGTCATATAGAAGATGAAACAATAGTCTATGTTCTCTTTGGGTGTACGCTTGCGCGAGAAGTCTGGATTGCTACCTCTCTTCCCTTACCTGCTCAAGGTTTCTCGGACGGTGTGGTGGAGAATATTGGATATTTGTTACATCTTATGCAACGAGGAGAGCTGGATAGTCAACGACGGGCTGCAATTCCCTGGATCATGTGGGGTATATGGAAAGCTAGGAATAGCTCTGTTTTTACAACTCGGAGACAAGATCCTCATGTGGTGTTGGCTACAGCTTTAGAAGAGTCAGAGATATGGATTTATCATCAATATACTGACTCTCTAACAGTGCGAAATGAGGTTAGAACAAGGGCTCCGTCTACTCTGTTTTGGACAAGACCTCTCTTAGGGACTACAAAATGTAACGTTCATTGCTCCTGGGTGAGTGAGGGTGCTTTCTGTGGTGGAGCTTGGTTATTGCGGAATCATGAAGGAAATGCCCTTCTTCATGCCAGAGATGCTTTTGTTCCAAGATCTAATAGAATTGTTGCAGAGCTGCATTGTATTTGGTGGTGTCTCATGAGCTTGCAGTTGTTACACTATACGAAGGTTGAAGTTTGGTCGGATTGTAATGCAGCTATATTTGCGTTAGAGGATCCGTCTGCTTGGCCAAAGTACAGGTCGCAGCTAATGCGTATCCAAAGGGTGATGCAGGGCATGGGAGAAGTTACTTTTAAACTTTCCTCTCCGAAAGCTAATTCTCTGGCCAGGGACATTGCCAGTAGTGTCACTCGTGATGGTCGCCTCACTTCATATCTTGCTAGGGGTGGACCGGCATGGTTACATGAGAGGATTGAAGAGGACCGACGTCGAAGCTATTGACTTGTGAAGTTTCTTTTGGTTTGAGTGGTTATATTGTTTTACCTCACTCTTTGAGTCTTTTGTAATACTTTGGTTCTTTCAAATTTCAATACACGAGTTAAAAAAAAAAAAAAAAAGAGGTCTTGACTTTTGAGATAACACTACAAGAAAAATCAACATTCATAGCACATGATAAATGCTATCATATGTGTTTAATAGCGTTTTCATAAATGCTATGTTCTCCGCAGCTATCTTAGGTGTCACCTCTATTATAGCGTTTTTTACATGTTATTATATGTCGCTCTTTCATAACATTAACCAAATGCTATAATATTTTTTTCTGTAACACATATTTCGTGCTATTTTATATTATGCCATAGCATTTTTTGTTTGCTATATGGAATTCTTTAATTTTTTAATTTGATTTTTTATAATTTATATATTTGACCATAGTTTTTAGACTTTATTTAACTGGATTGATATTAAAAAAAATTATTTCATAAATCATCAACATACATAACATAACGTTAATATAAGCAAGTCTTACATATCATACCAAGTCTTATAATATGCTGCCCTGTTTGATCCAAAAAGCTAACATTATAACTTATAAGGATAGAGACAAACTTTGATCTCTTAAGTCTCTTCTCCTCTATTGCCTTCCCATCAAAAGCAGTACACACGTATGAAGAACTGTTCATGTTAGCATTCCCATCCAGATTCCCTGTAATCATGTGTATCCACATCAACTTAAAGCTTATGTTTTTGATTTGTTTTTTCATTACAGTTCAAGAGTATACATAGTTACATACCTCTACTCCAAGTTCCCTCTTGTAGATGAGCAATAAAACAAATAGGTATTACCACATGTATAGAAACACCCAATGTTCAACTATGCCTTGCCATCCAGCACCAACAGCTACAGCTTTTGTACCAATATCAAAATGGTTGTTCCTTCTTCTCTCTGTATACACCTCCAACATCGCTAATAGTTGTTTTTTCTCTCTGTATAACATTAAAAACAGATAAACTCACATTGCAACTGAAAATTTTAATACCACAACAAATCTTTGGCCTAGATAAACAACTCACAGTTTACGTCACAAATTATTAATGGAGAAGAGAGTTTTACCTCTTTGTATGTTGTTATCTTCTTGGATTCCAACTTTTGACAAACTGAGAAAATCCAGATGAATGTGCAATTGATCAAAATTAATACAATAATTTCAACTCGTTAATACAATACTAAGGTGCTTTTGTGGTAAAGAAAAGGAAGATAAATGTTGACAGATCAAATAAAGAAACTTCAGCTCAAACTCAAAAATCAAAGAATTATGGGTGAGTAGAATCAACACTAAAGTTATCTATAAAACAAGTAGAGAATCGGATAAAAAAGCATTCACCTTATATCAGCCATAAGTTCGACATTATAATCACCAATGTGTAGTTCATAGAATAAAAGCTTTCAAGCGGAAGATGGCTTGCTAAAAAAATGTAAGTAGCACGAGATAGGTAAGTGACTTACATGGTCTCCTTGAACTCAACTGTCACCACAATCAGATTCCTCGCAGTCCTCACCACTAATTCACACTGCAAAATGACACACAATCAGCTTCTCTGAATTGCAGATCCAAATCACAAGAATGTCTGGTAGCTTACAATAGGAGCAGATAAGAGATAAGACATACTCAATTCACCAAGGAACATCTGTTTGTATTCAGACACAACAATTTTAACACAAGACATTGATAGTCTCTCTGCAATTGATGTGACTTCTCTTCCATGTAACCAATTAAGAAACTTTATAAATCAAAGATCAAGACTTTACGAAACCCATATGATTTAATTAATTGAAAACCAGATAGAAGAAGAAGAAGATTACGTATATGGCTGGTGTTACGATGACGAAGGATCCTGTCGAAATGGTCCTAGCTGACGAGCGTTTCCCCGACAGTAAACTCGTGACGAAGACGATGGAGATCGGCGGGATTGCAGGAGGACGGACCGTCGTCTTCACCAGATCCACCTCTTCCACTTCTTAGTTGAACCAATTTTTGCATAGGAGTTCCACACCGTCATCTCATCCAGATCCGCCTCTTCTAATTCTTCGTTACTCATGAGTCTTTCTCTCCTGAAAGATTGTGAGTCTCTCTCTCATCTTCTTCCTTAGGTCAGGAACACGGAGATCTCATCTCCCGACTCTCTCAGATTGCCCTAATTCTAATTTGGGGGAAAAAAATTTAGGTCACGCGATGCTTAAGAGAAGAAAAATGTTTTAAGTGTTTAAGGGTGAGGAAAAGTTTTGCATATATATCGATGGAATAAGTTATTTTAACTCTTGGTTTAGTGATTTTTTTTTTTTTTGTGCACTGTTTAGTGATTTTTAATCATAGCATTTTTCAAACGCTATTACATAGGACCAAAATTTCTGAATTTATTTTTAATAGCAGTTATGAAAACCGTGCTATCCTTATGTGCTATCAATAACGATTCTTCTTGTAGTGTAACATTACATAATCTAAACTTTTTGGTAGGTATATTCCTCTCTCAAATTTTCACTAATTTGGATAATAGTTTGACTATAGGACATATAAGGATCCATTTGAGATTTTTGAGTATTTTTTATAAATATTTGGAGAATTCTACATAATTATTTTATTTCTCTGAATAATTTCCATTGATTTAATAAAATTAAAATTTATAAACCGGGAATACGGGTATCTAAATCTATCATAACAAATATAGTCGAATATGTAATTATTTAAAAGAGGCTGTTATGAGATGAAATTTTTTTACGCATACAAGACAAGACGAGTATCCCGTCCCAAATATATACATCTAGGTTAAATACGTAAAATAAATAAAACAGAAACCGAATCCAAATTTGACTTAAAACTCCTAAACAAACTGTTGGAAATGTTTGTATTAGTTTATAATAATATATATGTAATATCACTTACTAAATTATATCTTAAATTTTTTCTTATAAATAGCAATCATGCAGGTTAGAGTAGAGGTTTAAATAAAAAATTTCCAATTTTTAAAAAATATTACACAATTATAACCCCGCACGTACGTACGGGTCCGAAACTAGATCTGAAATATTACGAAAACCCTGCATTTGTATCAATATTTTTAAGAAATATGTTTATAAATGTACCTCCGCATGTACGTAAAATATTCCAAACCTAATTTTAAACTTAGTTTTTTAAAAAATTAACTCCGTACGTACGTGCGGGTCCAATCCCTAGTGAGATATTAAGACAATCCCATAAATAGTTTAATGTTATCACTACCTAAGTGCATTATGCATATGTCTTAATTTTTAGTTATTAGATTTTAGATTTTGATTATTATTTTTTTGTTTTTGATTTCTTGGTTTTTAGTTTTGGTAATTGAATTTAAAATTAATAAATCAAAAATCAAAAACTAAAAGATAAAACATGTTCTCGTTGAAAATATTTTTAATTTACAAAAGCCACAAATTATGGTGTTTAGTTTCTCTTTGAAATTGGTAGAAGCCACTCAAAAAGTAGTTTTCATAAATTTAAGAGAATCTTTTTTTTGAAAATCTTCAATGATAAAAAAAATTGATTTTCAAAGAAACAAAATCTAAAGACTAGTAAACATTCAAGATCTTAATCAACAAAATTAATTTATTCTTAAATTATTAGTTTTAGGAAAAACAAATAAATTTAAAAGTAAACTTATATATATTACATAAATATACGCCAAAAAAACAAAACAGAAACGTCTCTCTCAAAACCCTAATCTTCGCCACCACTTTCCTTTTTGCAACCTCCCTGAATCCCCCCCAAAACCAATGGATAAAACGGGTTTGCGTAGCGAGTTGGATCAAATTAGAGAACTGGGTGTTGAATTAGAGAGGTTGACGAGGGAGAAGAGTAATGGGGAGGTCAAGATTAGGGGTTTTAAAGGGGAAATAAATGAGCTTACGGGTAAGGTTGAGATGGACAAGGAACAGTTGAGGAAGGTATGTGATGAGAGGGTAGTTGCCAAGTTGAAATCTGAAAACGATAAATTGGTGAAGGAAAGGGAGGTGAGAGAAGAGTTTATCCAAGTGGTGAACAAGGAGAAGATTAGTCTGGAGAAGACAATTGATGAGGGGAAGAAGGAGGTTGATGGGTTGAAGAGTGAGATCCAAGTGCTTTTGAGTGAAAACATTGAGCTTAAGGACCGTGCTTTAAGTCGGGAGGTAAAGCTTGCTGAGCTGAATCAAAAAGTTGCTGTGCTGCGAAAGGATTGTGATGATCAAAGCAAAATTAATGAAAAGCTAAGCTGCAAAGTTGGTCAGCTAAGCAACTCCCTTGCGCAAGTTGAGCTCAAGAGAGAAGAAGCTGATAAAGCACTTGTTGAGGAGAAGAGACATGTAGAAGATCTTAAGGCTCTGATTTTAAAATCAGAGAAGACGACTGAAACAAGAACTACAGAGGGTCTTGAGATTGAGGGCGAGAGTTTGCTCACAGCAATGAATGATTTCGAGAGTCAGTGTGAATCATTGAAAAGTGAAAAGGCTATACTCCAAGAGAAGCGTGTACAGCTCAAAGAAGCTATGGGTGCTCTGAAAACAGAAGTAGAAGTCGCTGGAATGGATGCAGAGCGCAACTTAGCAATGCTAAAGAGAACTGCATCTGTGTTGTATGAATTGGAGAGCCGAGCAGATAGATTGACTTTCCAGAACCAGAAGCGAGAAAATGGAACAGAATCGTATGCCGTTGAGCTAGAGTCGATGGAGAAAGCGTTCAGAAACAAAGTTTACATAATTGAGGAAATGAAGAAAGAAGCTGTGGTAATGAAGCAAGCAACCGAAGCGGCACGCAAGATGCGGAACTTCTGGATTCTCCTTTCAGTTGTACTTGCGATTTTTGGTGCTACATCTTTCTTCCATGCCACACGCACACTAAGACAAAAGTAACCGAAGGTATCCACGGGCGGCAATACATTTAAATTTTTTATAGTTTGAAAGACCTCTTGGCTCTGTTTTTTATAGTTTGAAAGACTTTTGGCTCTCTTTTTTTAGTTAGAAAGACTTCTTGGCTCTGGTTTTTTTAGTTTGAAAGACTTCTTGGCTCTGTCCTTTCTTCAACACCGTGTTAACATTCTTCGTTTTTAGAAAAATATAAACCTATATTATTTTGCATAAATGTGGAAAACAAAAAGAACAAAAAAAACACGTCTTTGTCTCTGTCAATTTTAATCCCTCTCCTCTATATATATATATATATATATATATATTTAAACCGCTTATGACAAAACAACCGGATACTTTTTATAACAACTTGCACAGACAAAAGCCTGAGATCCCAGTTTAAGAAAACTAATGAGATGAGTTATGTTCATTGTCCGATGACGAAGATGAAGAAGAAGAAGACGAAGATGATGATTGCCTTATTGCTTTGTAGCGGGATGAATTTCTTGATTGACCCGCATAACAAAGTTTTATTGTGTCTCGGTAAAAATGGGATCTCCAACACTTTCTTACAAGTGGATCATCACGATGCCAAATCTGAATGCTCACTTCTCGTCAATTAGGTTCCCAGTTTGGTTCAAATCCAACCAGGTTCTTTGAAGAAGGTAAAAAAGTACCGGAGCAAGTGATTTATTAACGGTCACACTAATTTATGCATTGGTAATTTATAGTACTTGTCTTCAAACGATTTCTTCCAGCTTTATGCATTGGTAACCAGGTTCTTCTATAGATACGGTGTAACTCTCGATCATAACGTATGGTGAATTTGGATAATGAGTGAAACTTGCACAAGAGCACTTTCCTTAAAGAGTATTTCGACATTTCTCTCAAGCCCACGGCATATCGTTAAGGGTTTAGGATTTAGGGCTTAGGGTTTAGGGTTTAGGGTGGCATGCTTAGAAGAAAATGCATCTTCTTCTGCCATCTTCGAAAGTCCACTCCCTCGAACTTATCCAACTTGCCAAACTTTGAAGTCATCTCACGCAACGATGCACTCGTCATAGTTCACCAGAAAATACTCTTTAAGAATGTTGTATAAATACGGTGTAACTCTCGATCCTAACGTACGGTGAACTTGGATAATGATTGAAATGTGCACAAGAGCACTTTCCTTAAAGAGTATTTCCACCCTTCTCTCAAACCCAGGGTTACACGAAATCCCTTGTAGGATATGACAATCAAAATTTTCTCTCTTGTTCTAGGCTAAGATACAAGAGAAACAAATAGAGATGTTGTGTTTTGTTTTTGTGTTTTGTCACCAAAATTTTTCTCAAACTTTGATTTTTGTGAATCTCTTGTCTCTCGTCTCTTTTCTCTTGTTTTTATTACTCTCAACTTCTTCCTCTATTTTTGATGTGGAGAAACAGAGTATATATATAATGTTCGATCGTTTCATCGTACGTTTGCAACCGTACAATGAACCAATGTAACCATTCACCAAAAGACCAAAAGTTGTGATGGTTAGTGAAATAACCGTTGATTAACAACTTAAATCACCAACATTCCTCCCCCATTTAAGTTTAATCTTTGATTCACAAAATCACACACATAAACCAAACTCATGCATAAATGTAAATATCGTAACGATTGAATTTACATCTTAGTAATATTACACATTCCAAATACCCGAGAATTAGGATGTCCAATGGATTGAATCCTTTCAACTCATTTGGGTACATGAAGATAATACACACACGTATTTCTTCACTACTCTAAGTGTTTATACTTGACACTATTATAAGCCATGTGTCCCTATCCATTCATGAGTATATAGGAAGCTAAGTCCAAGCTTCTTGATGCGGCTCCACTTCATACTCATATAGGTAGATCTTTTAATCTTGCACCTGCAAATGCAATTTTTCAAAAGATCTATTAAGAAGAGAACTTCAACCTAATCCTTTCTTGCAGGTTCAAGCACTTACTTTGGGATGATACAACAAGTGCTTCAATCTTTAACTGTAAGCTTTCCACATTGAATTCAGCCTCTAACGTTGTATTAGAGGGGAATTGGGTATCCCACAATTAAAAATTTCAAATGAACTTTAAACCCATCCCTCTAGCCGACTTGATCATCAAGTCTCTAGCTAACCCTTTAGTCAAGTGATCAGCTAGATTTTGCTCAGACCGAACAAACTGTATGGTAATAGCCCTATGAGTGATCAGCTCACATATCATGCTATGTCTAACACCTAGGTGTCGTGACTTACCATTATACACTTGGCTATAAGCTCTAGCCAAAGTGGTTTTACTATCACAATGTATACAAATTGGTGATACCGGTCTCGGCCACAATGGAATCTCATAGACTAAGTTTCTTAGCCAATCTGCCTCTTTGCTAGCAGCCACTAACGCTATGAACTCTGATTCCATAGTCGAACTTGTAATACAAGTTTGTTTCCTAGAAGCCCAAGAAATGGCCCCTCCTCCAAGCAAGAACACCCAACCACTTGTAGAAGAGTTACTTTCTACGTTGGAGTTCCAACTTGCATCGGAATATCCTTCTAATACCGAAGGAAATCCGACATAAGACAAACCATAATTTATGGTTCCTTTCAAGTACTTAAGCACCCGTCTTATAGCTTGCCAATGGTGAGTACTAGGGTTAATAGTATATCTACTCATCTTTCCTACCGCATAAGCTATATCCAGTCTAGTACTTGTCATGGCATACATTAAACAGCCAATCAGTTGTGAGTATTCGATTTGTGAAATTGCTTTTCATGTATTAGGCATAAGCTTCACACTCGCATCCATGGGAGTGGTCACAGGAGAACTTTTCTCATAATTGAACCTCTTAAGCACCTTTTCAATGCAATGAGACTGGGATAAACATAGGCCTTTGTTCTCACGCTTGATTCGAATTTCAAGAATCACATCCGCCTCCCCCATGTCTTTCATGGCAAAATTTGATGACAAGAACTCTTTTGCAAGTTCTACTTGTCTTAAGTCAGTACCAAAGATCAACATGTCATCAACATATAAGCAAATGATTACTCCATTAACGAAATCATCAAATTTGCTACATAAGCACTTGTCTGCTTGACTCAACTTGAATCCATTTGATAAGATAGCCTCATCAAATCTTTGATGCCACTGTTTAAGTGCTTGCTTCAGCTCATACAATGACTTTATTAACTTACACACATTTTGCTCATTTCCGGGCATAACAAACCCTTCAGGTTGCTTCATATAGACTTCTTCTTCCAAAACACCGTTCAAGAACGTTGTTTTAACATCCATTTGGTCGATCACAAGATCATTAATAGCAGCCAAAGCAATTAATAATCTTATAGAAGATATTCTAGCCACAGGAGCATATGTATCAAAGTAATTGATACCTTCCTGCCTTGGATAACCAATCTAGCCTTAAACTTATCAATTGTTCCATCGACTTTCATCTTCTTTTTGAAGATCCACTTGCAGCCTAAAGGCTTGCAGCCAGGTGGGAGATCGGTTAGGATCCATATATTATTCTCTACGATGGAGTCTATCTCATTGTTTACCGCTTCTTTCCAAAACGCAACGTCTATAGACTGCATAGCCTCATCAAACGTTCTAGGGTCCTCATCAACATGATAACAATATAAATATTGATATTCAACCTCATCTCTTGATCCCTCAACTAAATAAACCTGAAAATCAGGACAGAAAGATATTTCAATTCTTTCTCGATTGCTCTTGCGGAGCATAGGAGACGCATTAGAAGGAATGAGTGTGTCATCTCCTTCCTTTGTTCCACTTGACCTAGGAACAAGATCCTTTGGTCTAGGTATTGATGAGAAACGTGTCTCATCAAATATTGCATGTCTTGACTCAATCACGGTGTTAGCCGATATAGAATCATTAGATTCTATGACATAGAACCGATAAGCCTTGGAATGCTCAGCATATCCAATAAAGATGCAATCAATACCTCTTTCTCCCAAAGTTTTAATCTTTGGTTGGGGTAGTCTAACAACCGCCCTACAGCCCCAAACTCGAAGGTAATTCAAGTTTGGTTTCTTTTTGTACCAGAGTTCATATGGGGTAATCTTGTTCCTTTTGTTAGGAACCCTATTTAATAAATAGCAAGACGTTAACATGGCTTCACCCCAGAATCCGTCACTTAATCTCGAGTAAGATAACATGGAATTAACCATTTCTTTTAGGACTCTATTTTTCCTCTCAGTTACACTATTTTGTTGTGGTGTATATGGAGTTGTAGTCTCATGTATAATTCCCACAAACTGAATATAAACAGGATCATAATACTCTCCACCTCTATCGGTGCGTAACTTCTTAATCAAGTCACTATGTTGTAATTCAACCTCAGTTTTATAAACCTTGGATTTATCTAGGGCTTCATCTTTAGCATGTAATAGATAAACATAACAAAGACGAGTATGATCATCTATGAAAGTGATGAAATACTTTTTGTTCCCTAGAGATGGTGTAGCATGCAAATCACATAGATCACTATGTACAAGTTCTAGCACCTTAGAATTCGTTTCAATACTCTTAAAAGGTTTTCTAATTATCTTAGTCAACATACAAGTACTGCACTTCTCTAAATTCATGTCAAAATTAGGGATCAATCCTTCTTTAGACATATCAATCATTCTTTTATAGTGCACATGACCTAATCTTAAATGCCATAGAGAAGAATCATTTTTGCTAGAACATGCCATGTAAATAGAACTCACAACTTTATTAATATTAAGCATAAACATGCCATTACAAAAATATCCAAATCCAACAAAGACACCAACTTTAGATAAAACATACTTATCCGACTCATACACTTGTTTATAACCACACTTATTTAAAACACTACCAGAGACTAAGTTCTTCCTAATTCCAGGTACATGAAGTACATTATTGAGATCAATAGATTTCTCGGAACTAAACTCCAACACCACTTTTTCACGGCCTAGGATAGGAGCGGTTGACTCGTTGCCCATATGAAGTACAGAGCCATCTTGAACTAGTTCATAAGTCTTGAACCAGCCACGATCATTGCAAACATGTGTAGTTGCACCCAAGTCAATCCACCACATCACTCCATCATCCTGCATATAAAATGCCTCAAAAATGTTTGATACATAATACACATGTGAATGTGAATCATTTACAAGATTCTGACCTTGATGAGTGATTTGGCCTAGGTCCTTAGACCCTTGCCCTAAACTGTTTTGTCCCATTTTGTTCTTATCCTTTGCAGCTCGACAATCACGTCTAAAGTGACCCGGCTTGTTACAGAACCAACAAACGCTCTTAAGCTTTTTGTTAGGTCCACCGTAAGTGTTGTCATTAAAGGGACGTTTCTTCCCCTTATTCTTCATCTTAGAACTCCCACCTTCTTCCATCATATTGATTGAAGAAGGTTCAGCCTCTTTGGGTTTTCCACCCTCTTGCACCCTTCAAGATTCCTCTATGCGCAAATGGCTACCAAGTTGTACCAGAGACAACTCTTCCTTTTTGTGTTTTAACATGTGCCTAAAATCCTTCCATGAAGGCGGCAACTTGTCGATGATACTCGACACTGAGATGGATTCATCCATCTTCATGTTGTGTTGAGCGAATTGCCCTAGGATGCGAAGCAATTCATTGTATTGCTCCATAACAGGCCTTGAATCAGACATCTTGTAATTATTAAGATTATCTCACAAGGAACTTCTTACTAGAAACATCCTCAGCCATGTACTTTGATTCCAATGCATCCCAGAGTTCTTTTGCGGATTCGACATTTTGATAGACATCAAAGAGAGGATCAGACATACCGTTAAGAATGTGGCCACGGCATATGTAGTCATCGTTCTCCCACTTAAGTTGTTTCCTTGTCTCCTCCACAGACTCTTCTCCGCATCCTCCGTCACGGTAGGCATTGGCATGCTTAGAACATACACCACATTGAGTGTGGTGAGAAGGAAATGCATCTTCTTCTGCCATCTTCGAAAGTCCACTCCCTCAAACTTATCCAACTTGCCAAACTTTGAAGTCATCTCATGCACCGATGCACTCGTCATAGTTCACCAGAAAATACTCTTTAAGAATGTTGTATAGATACGGTGTAACTCTCGATCGTAACGTACGGTGAACTTGGATAATGATTGAAATGTGCACAAGAGCACTTTTCTTAAAGAGTATTCCGACCCTTCTCTCAAGCCCAGGGTTACACGAAATCCCTTGTATGATATGACAATCAAAATTTTCTCTCTTATTCTAGGCTAAGATACAAGAGAAACAAATAGAGATATTGTGTTTTGTTTTTGTGTTTTATCACCAAAATTTTTCTCAAACTTTAATTTTTGTGAATCTCTTGTCTCTCGTCTCTTTTCTCTTGTTTTTATTACTCTCAACTTCTTCCTCTATTTTTGATGTGGAGAAACAGAGTATATATATAATGCTCGATCGTTTCATCGTACGTTTGCAACCGTACAATGAACCAATGTAACCATTCACCAAAAGACCAAAAGTTGTGATGGTTAGTGAAATAACCGTTGATTAACAACTTAAATCACTAACAGGCCAAAGGAATAATGTTATCAAACTATTCAATTTTCTTTTGTGAGGACATTAACGCTTTGTGATAGATCTTGAATGATTCTAAAATTTATGTCCTTTCCATATGGTTTTATTGTGTCCTCTAGAAGCAAGAAACTTCGACACCTTAATTGTTGGCAACAACTTGTTGCATAGTGAGTGAGATATTTACAGTTTACAAGACAACTAGGTAATAGTCCGCACTATATGCGGGATAAATCGAATCAAATAAAATTATTATAAGTAAAATTATTTGGAATCTAAGGTGTCATGATAATAATTTTACACATAAAATTTTTTTATTCAAATTTACATTTCATTATTTTGTGTAACAATATGGTTCACCCGTGAAATATGGAAAAAAATGTTAATTATTGTGATAATTGTGATAATGCTATTTATTTTTAAGATTATTGTGATAATTAATTTTTAATATATACTCCTTTTGTTTCATAAAGAGTGTCATTTTAGAATTTTATTTTTGTTTCACAAAAAGTGTCATTTTACATTTTCAATGCACTATTTTATATTTTTTAATGCATATTTTCATTAGATTTTCTAGTTTTACCCTTAATCTATAACTAAATTAATAAATTAAACATTTATTAAATAATTTTCTTAATTTGTGTGAAATGTGTCAAAATGACACTTATTGTGAAACAGATGAGTACTTGAATAGTCATCAAATTTTTTAAAATAGGAGAATAAGTTTTGTATTTCAAAAAGTTAAATAGATGAAGAAGTTTTTTAATAGTTTATGAAATGTAATTTACTTTAAATAATTAAATGTGTTATGAAAATGATAATTAAATTATTAACTATATATTTTATTTTTCAATAGTTATGAAGTCTTTCATTTTAAAAAACTAACTAGTTAACAACCCGCACTATGTGCGGTATAAAATAATTATTAAATATTTTTATTGTAATTTTTATTTACAAAATCTATAATATTTATCGGTAATTAGAATCTAAAATTTGATTGGATAGTATATATATATATATATATATATATATTGTATAATAATTAAATTTAACCCATGAGAATTATTGTAATATCAATATTATATTATCATATCATATGAACAAAGAGTTCTTAAAATTCTTAAAATTTATTTTAAAGATTTTATGAAAATGTAATGAAATGATATAATTAAGTTAAAAAGAGAATATAATTTTGGATGTTAATTATATTTTTGGAAAACTGATGTAAATAGTATTAAAACTAAGGACAAATAAAGGAAATAGTGTCTGGAGCTCTGTGAGTGCGATACATCAGCATTTTAAGTGTGAATGCTTCTCTTTTAATATATAAGGGATAGAAATAAACATTACCTTATATATTTTAATGACACATTTATGTATATAATAATGAAATAAAGATTTCCTTATATATTTTAATGGTGCATTTAATAAATCAAAAGACTTATTTTTGTAAATATACTTATCTTGGGATGTTTAATTGTAATTAAATCTCCAAATCGCTCTGACGACGACACATCAGCACTATCAACAAAATGTTTCTCTATTAATATATATAGGAGATTCCATAAATAGTTTACTGTTATATTATCACTACCATAGTTCATATATATTAATTTCTTGTTAATAGCAAAGAGATCAGATGAACAAATCTAAATTATCCTTAAATTATTAGTTTTAGGAAGAACAAATTTAAACGTAAACCTGTATTATTTTACACAAATGTGGAAAAGAAAAATTAAAAACACTTCTTTGTCTGTCAATTTCTTTCCCTCTCCTCTATATATATATATATTTAAACCTAATATGACAAAACAACTGGATACTTTTTACAACAACTTGCACAGACAAAAAGCCTGAGATCCCACTTAAAACTAATGAGATGAGTTATGTTCATCGTCGGATGACGACGCAGAGGAAGAAGAAGACGACGAAGATGATGATTGCCTTCGTCCAACGAGTCCAGGAAGTGGCTGTGGCAGCATTGGATTCACTGGGACAGGAAACTTATGAGCAGAACTAACCATTGTTCTTTCGTTTATCATCCCAACTTCTTTGCATACTCTGTCTACTACTCCAAGGAAGTCTCTAACCACCAAGAATATTCTAAACGGGTGCGCTTCTTCTTTAGCCGAGTTCCCATGGAAATACTCTGTGATTTCTTTCACTAGAGATAACGCTACACTCTCTTGAGCTTGTACTCTTATGATCTCTTCCTCAGCCTTTTTCAGAAACGTATTCATCGATTCCGAAAATCTCTGGCTGTTGCTTTCTTCTGTTGTGATCGTTGATTGGACTTGGATAGCCTCGTTGATCTTGGCGATGCCTTGAGAAAGCTTGGAGACGTAGCTGCTTAGTACTTCTGAGTCCATTGCAGCAGCTTTTTTGACGTTACTAAGCTCTGAACCAAGGCTTGATACGACTTGGAGGCCAAGTTTCCTGCATTTAATGTCATCTGTTTGGGTATTGTTACCTGAGAGACGTGTTCCTTCTGCTCGGATTATCTCTTGTACAACGAAATGTAAGAGTGTTGTTTTCCCGTCAGCGCCTTTGACATCGACTAGCTTGAGGAGCGTGTCAAGCTTGAACGCATGTGCATCACCTCGGTTTGTGCCAACGTTCATACGGTTTCCTGTTTTTAGAACCGCTTCTAGTAGCTTTAAGAACATCCTACTGTTCCTTAGTTCCTCACAAGCAGCCTACCCAAAACATTAGGAATGAAGTCATGATCCGATACAGACAAAGGTAAAAAAGAGAGAACATAAGCTTATTATAATATAATACCTCAAGAGTCTCAAAAGATTTCTTCAGGTATTCAACCTCAGACTCAAAGTTAGCTACATAGAGCATCGCATCAACTCTTTTAAAGGCGAACGGGATGTCTAGCATTGCCTTAAGAAATTTCTCAGCATGTCCAAGCTTAACAGGGGAATCATCTTTATACTCTTTCAATTTTCGCTCTTCTTCTTTTGTTGGTGCCATCTTCAGTAAGCTCTCAAGAAGTTCAGTCCCAAGTGTATCAGCATTGCCTGAAAAAAGCATAACAAAGAACATGAATATAAGATCAAGAATCTCCCAACCACAAATGACGCGAGGCTTTCAGCTGTCTACCAATTATTCATGACTTCAAACTCCTAGTTCAAAATGATTCTTACTCGCTTAACAAACGCAGAAAAACTCATATTTTGGAGATGAACGGAGAAAAAGATTGTGAAACTATGTATGTGACAGCATTAGTTTACCTTCAAGAAGAGCCTCACAAACTTCTTCGATAGTGACATTAAGTGCGCGAAGCAAGATGGCAATATTCTGAGCTTTCTTAGGATCCAAGACTCTGTTCTCTTGGTTTGGGTTGGGGACAACAGATCGTGGAGTAGTCTGACTCTGATTTGGTTTGTTGTCTAACGTCTTTGCCACAAACAACGTTTCAATCATCTCCTCATCTAATCTGCAAACCATATCAATAACTTGAATAACCAACATTACTCACAAAACCATAACTGTATCAAATAAGAGTGTGATGACACATTAACTCACTTGAAAGAGCTTGATCGAAGATGATCCCAAACCATCTCACGATCCGAACTTGCTCTAACTTTATCCCAATGTAACGCTTTTAACTTCGGTTTAGGAGTCTCCTCCGCCGGCTCACTCGCACTAACCGTCTCTGCAACCTCTACAGGAGAATTCATCACTGGATGGTTTTCGGATTGGATCACAAAAGGATGTGAAGGCGGCGTGAGAGAAGGGGGTCTCGAGATCGTCTCCACTTTAGTAGCCACCTGATTCCGTCGTCCCCACAACGGCATTGGTGGAGGAGGTGGCGGAGGAGGCGGCACACGTGAACCTCCCATTGCAGCCAACATCGCCGGAGACTGTAAAATCTGAGGTGAAATGTTCGAAATACGTGGTGATACATCTAAGCTATGACTAAAGTCTCTCTCCGGAGAAGATGATAGAGACTGCGAGTTCCGAGAAGACAACTTAGGTGACTTATGAGAAGCTTTCTCTGGTGAAGAACAAACTGATGAAGTGGACGAGGAAGAAGAAGAACGCAATGCGTTTAACTCTTTAAGAAAACCTTGTCCTCCTCCTCCAGGAGAAGAAGAAGATAGTAACTGAGACTGCAAACCTTGCCGGAGATTACTCATAAACGCCGGTAACACCTCCGGTGATTTCTGAAAACATCTATACGGTGATGTAGAAGCAGAGGAATGCGAAGGAGATCTCAAGTAAGCTTCTGGTGTATCGTTTGGTCGTCGTTCCGGTGATGTTGAAGCAGATGATAACGGAGAGGTTTCGAGATTCTCTTTTTTCTTGTTGTGATTCTCCGGTGAAGCTGTGAGTGACGTAACCGTCGGAGATCTAGAGATTTGATTTAATCTTCCTCCTTCATCGGAGTTTTTCAATCCCGACGATAACGAAGCTAACGACAGTGACGGAGACCTAACGAATCTGTAATCCGCCGGAGAAGTTTTTGACGGTTCTGGTGGTGCGGCGGTTGCGGCGGTGATTACTACAGGCTTTGATTCAGATCTTTTAGGACTCATTGAAGGAGAGATACTGATGAACGTTGATCTTCCCGGTGAACCTGAGCTTGAAGATGAGCAAGAGATAGTGTCATTGTTAACAGATCTAGGGTTTTGATGATGACCCGGAGCTCCGACCCGGTTTAATGTCTCTCGCCCGCTTTGTGAGCCACGTGGAGAGTAGAACTCTTCTTCTTCCTCTTCTCCGATTGAACCAACATCTGGATTTAACCGGAAGCTTCGTTTCATCAATGGAGGAAGTGGTTGAAGATCTGGTGATTCCAGTTTTCTTGAACTCGATCCGTTATTGCTTCGGTTGCTTAGAGATTGTTCATCGATGCTTCTTTGATTCACCATTGTTCCTAAGTAGAGAAACTCAGAGCTGTTGTTGTTGTTGTTGTTGTTGTTGTTGTTGTTACTGGTGGTTCTCTGTTTACTTCTAGCCTCTGCATTGCGCCGTGTTGGAGCCGCCCCGGTGGATGGAGGAGGAGGGTAGACTCGACGGCTACTGTCGGTGGTGTATGTTTTGCTGTCATCGGAGAAGTTGAGATCTTGGTTACTTGCTCTTCTTCTACGCCAGTAGAGTAAAGCGATGAGTATCGCAACTAAAGCGGCGGAGGAGACTGCGGAGATGGCGACGATGAGGAGTTTTTTGGAGTTTTGTGGGGATTTAGTGGCGTGAGGGACGATAAGAGATGAGATGTTAGCTGGGAAAGAAGCGAAGGAGGATGGTGAAGGAGGTGGTGGAGATGAAGGGTTTAATGGGAAGAAAGGAGAAGCGTTTGGGTCTGATGGTGGTGGAGTGGTTGAAGAGAATGGTAGCTTAGGAAGCGGTGGTGGTGATGGTGGTGAGGGCGGTGGTGAATATATAGGGAAGAATGGTTCGTGGAGTACACGACGGTCGGCGTGGATAAGATCTAAAGATGAGAAGTGGAACAAGAACAGGAACAATAAGAAGAGCATTGTGTTGTGTCTTCTTCTTCTTCTTCAAGATCTGAGAAGAGAAGAAAATGAAAGAGGAGAGTGATGAATCCAGCTATGATTGTGTTGTGGTAATGGTTTCGATTTCGATCGATCTTTTTGTTTACTCTCTTCTTTTGATTATTATTGTTTAATTGTGTTTTTGTGACATCTCTAAGTTTAGTGATGGTGAGAGGATGAGTGAGTAGAGAAGAGAGAACTAGAAAGCCAAAAGAGCTGATGAGAGGAGAGTGGTTAATTATTCGTGTTACGTAGTGGGGACTAAATTCAGACAAGAACATATGGGATTATGACACGTAGGAAAAGACGTGGACCTTGTAATAGTCTGTCCGCGTTTAAGTTGAAGTGTACACTGTGCATTTTGCAATTGCATTGCACCGTACTACGCAGAATATTAAAATGCGAGTGGATTTGTTTTTTCTTTATTTATTTAATTTAATTCGGTTTAAAAGCTTTTTGAAAAGTGAGACCAAAAAAATTAAATATTATTACGGCGGTGTGACGACGACTGTATTAAAGAAAGAAGTATGGAAAAGAAAATATTAAACTACATGGTTGAGAATAAGGAAGTGGGTGTATAGTGGGAGAACTAGTTTATTTACCTATGTTTACCGGCACTGTCGAAGAAAGTGAAATGGTCGGTCCATGTGTTTTCACCGAACGCTTGTATTGTATACAGAAAACGTAAACTTAGATTTCAGGTCTAACTGGTTTACTGGTGTAGATTTTTTTTTTTTTTTGGGAAAAGTCTAACTGGTATAGATTAAAAGGAGGAATTAGGATAAATAATATAATGAGAATATGAGATAAAAAAAATGTAAGAAGAAAATTAGACAAATTAATGGAGAAAATTGTCCTTTAAGTTTTAAGTGGAAAAGTGTTCAACAAAAACTGAAAAAAAAATATGAACTTTTACTCTTAAAAAGAAAACAGAGTAATTTATAGTAAAAAATAGTACCACTAATTTCTTTTCTTTTTTTTTGACAAAAAAAAAATTATTTTCCTTCTAAAGATGTTTTCCACTTACATTTAAAAATATATATGCAAAACTGGATTATAAAAATTATATTATCCTTGTCGAATTAAATCAATTTGAGCTAAACATGTAAAAAACAGTACTATTTTTATTAAAAAAAAATCTTCTAATTCGATTAGAGAATTTGACAGAAATGGTTAATTATGGGTTTGCTATAAAATTTATATGGTTTGGTATCGATTTTGTATCGTAAACCAATAAAATCAATTTATGTGTATACATAGAGTCCTATAAGTTTACTATAATTATGTTCAACTTTATAATGTTCATAATTATCGGAATTAGTACCTTGTAGATGTATTAAGGTACCAATTTCGATAGTAATCTCAAACCAGTATCTATTAAGCAATTAAATTCGATCGTTGCAACTAGTTAACCCATTAATGTTACATGAATACTTCTTCAATCCAATAACCATATTTCTAGACTTGGCCATTAAATTTTCTTCATACTATTGTCTATTGTGCGGCACTGCGGCTAAAGCAAATGCTCCCTGCGTCTCATGCAATGTTTTGGAACGAGAAACGTAACAATAACATATCGGTTTTGTTTGTGTTTGATTGAATATTTCGCAATCATTAAATGGGCACTACACATGTTATTAATAGTTTTAAAGCATTTTTTTTTGCTTGCAACAGAAAGACAAAGCACTAGAAATTGTTAGTATTGGAAAATGACAGATATAATGAATTTACCAGGACTCCAAAATTGATCAAATGAAATGAAAATCTTTTTTTTATTCTTATAAAATTTGTGGGCCTGACAATTTTAGGAAAATCTATAAAGTTAGATAATAATAGTGCATATAAAAGTTGAAATAAAATGAGGTGCTAGATAAACCATAATTGGACTAAGGGGGGTGTATTCAAATTGATATTTTAAGTGATTTGTGTGAAATTTACAAATTCTATGTTATTCAATTATGAATTTTAAAAAGTCTATTAAAATCCACTGTTATTGAACTGATGATTTAAAAATCTACTTTAAAATCCACTGTTATTGAACTGATGATTTAAAAATCTACTTTAAAATCCACTGTTATTGAACTGATGATTTAAAAATCTACTTTAAAATCCACTGTTATTGAACTGATGATTTAAAAATCTACTTTAAAATCCACTGTTATTGAACTGATGATTTAAAAATCTACTTTAAAATCCACTGTTATTGAACTGATGATTTAAAAATCTACTTTAAAATCCACTGTTATTGAACTGATGATTTAAAAATCTACTTTAAAATCCACTGTTATTGAACTGATGATTTAAAAATCTACTTTAAAATCCACTGTTATTGAACTGATGATTTAAAAATCTACTTTAAAATCCACTGTTATTGAACTGATGATTTAAAAATCTACTTTAAAATCCACTGTTATTCAAAATAGTTTTGCGGATTAGGATTTTAATAATTTTTAGGATCTAGAGGATTCTAGAGGATTTGTTTAGTTAAAAATACAGAAATCCAAATCTCATGGTTTTAGGTGGGATTTGAAAGAATTTTACAGAAAATCATATGAACTTCCCTAAAATCTATCAAAATTCTAAATTTACTAAATCCCATCAAATTCTCCAAAATCATGGTTTGAATACACCCCCTAAGAAAAGGAGTAAAATAATTGGTCACGTGGGAAAGGTACTGAAAATGTAAGAGTACGAGAGTATCAGGTAAAAGTAAAACCACCGACACACAGGAATTGTTTTTATACTTTACATTTTATACTTTTACGCAAAAGACCTCATAAGTACACTCACTCTTTCAATAAAATTAGTTCGACGAAAAAAATAAAAAAATTAATGGTGATATTTGTGGAAAAGGAAAAAAAGACCCAAAAATTCATATATATTATGGATGCTGCATATGGATGTATGGTGTTACGATTGTAGTGTTAGATATCAAAGTCGCTTGATAAATGATAATACCACGGAAATGGTCGTTCAAGATGGTTATAGACTCCTGAACCCTTCCTTCCAGTTCCATATATGTCAAAGGTTCAGATTTCGGAACAAACATAACACTTAATTAATTTTGGAACATGCACATGCTTAGTCGGCAATATCTTCTAAAGAAAATGCATGTAGAAGTAGAAACAATGTCTAACCTAAGGGTACACCGTACACCCTAATAGTCACACACTTAAATCCATGTTGAAGCCGTTATGCATCTTAGAGAATCAGTGGCTGAGATGGGAGTCGTGATCAAGTAATCCGGTAAGAGTTTTCCACCCTTAAACTAATTATACTCTTTTTTTTTCAAATACGATTTTAAAAAAGTTTTAGTTCAGTATGAAGCTTATATCCATTGGAGAAAACTTAGGCGGATCGAGATCGTTGGGCGGTCAATATTTTGGTTTCTCGACAATATATAAGCACACGATTAGGTTTTTTTGTGGTTTATGAATTTCTGCATGAGGTTTTTCTATACTTAGTATAAAGTCTATGGATAAAATTAGTGACCTAATTTGATGATAACCTCCAAAAACTCCCATATATGCATGACTCTTAGGAATGAGTTCTCATCCCTATTTACAAAAGCAAATCACTCTAAGAGAAGGAAACATGAAAATGGAGATAACTACTACATAGATAAAAAAAAAACAAGAGATATAAATCGATATAGAAAACGTAATATAACCTAAATAATATGTAGTTATGTATCATTTGCCACTCGTTAAAAAATCAATTGTGTCTCCAGGGTTAGACTTCCAGTGTTGAGAACTTGAGATATATATATTCCGTATCATCAAAATATGTCCATCGACGATTAATTCATCTTCAACCAGCATCAAAACCCCAAGAGAATTGAAGGGACAGTCGGGTAAAAGAGAGTATGCCGCCTTGTCGGTAGCAAAAGCAAATAGCCAAATACTGTAGTACTTTTTGCTTTCATTTGGAGAATATTTCACTCTTGAGATATTAATTATTGGGTCGTGATTTTTATTCTGTTAGCATCGCATGCATTTGATTTAAGTATAATGTAACTTGTCTTCGAATATTTTCTAACTTGAACGTTAGATGGTCATTGTCCACATATCATCTCATCACTTCTCCACCTTAACGCTTCCAAGTTCCAACCGTCATGGGCCGTCGACGATAAAAATAATTAAAATTTATATTATAACTAAATTAAAAATGTATCTTAATTGTAGTAACTATTCATTATGTATACATAAATAAATTAAAATTCCATACTGTAATAAAAAGTCAGTTAAAACTATATTATTCATTACATATTTATAATCCATATATATATATATATAAATCTTACTATTATTATGTATAAACAATTGCTTATGATTTTAAAATTTTTATGCATACCGCGATAAATCGTGTTACAAGTATGAATAACTAAGGCTTTATACGGCTTCATTGACAACCTAACTAGACAGTTGAAGGTTGAGTCACATCGACACATCCTCGAATCTAGCCTCGGATACACGCACAATTTAGATAAATAGATGGAAAATGATATTGAAATGTATGCTGTTGAAAATTGTGAATAAACTTTTTAATGAGGCGGTGAAACTAAAATTAGTTGTAATTATAAAAATTTTGGAAAATAATGGAAATATAATTTTTTTATTACATAAGAATTATCGTCTAAGTGTTGTTTTAACTAACCATAAAGAATCAATGTTCCGGGAAAAAAATTTCTATTTTTTTCTTATTTATTAATAACCTTGAAAAGTGATCACAATGTAAATAAGAAATTAAAAAGATGGTACATAATAATGATAGTAGAGAGGAAGATACTCTTCGAATAAAAATAGCAAATTTTTGGGAGAAATTTTAACTCTACTAATTTAAATTCAATAAAACATTTTTTTGGTAATAAACAGAAAAACACTAATCAAACCTACCAGTGACACACAATGACACAATCAAAACGAGGGTATCACAAATCCATAACATTAAATCAAAATCATTTATATATATATATATATATATATATACAAAAAACTGCCACGCAAATTCATTACGAAAGGAAAATAACAGTTACGGTCAAGCTATTTGTTGTTGTTATACTTATCATAATTGAATATTCTACTCTTGAAAGAACACAAACAAAACCATATATATATATATATATATATATATATTGTTGGTAGGTTGTTCAAAAAAAAAAAAAATTGGTAAATATTGTCCATTCCCTTTTTCTTTTTATAATTGCAAAATGTAATCATGAGAAATTATTATGATGGTAAAGAATAATTACACCTCAAAAGGAAAAAGAAATAATTAGGAAAAAAGATCACCCTCTTTTGGGCTTAAGACCTTCCTTTCCACCTAGTGTATTCGATTAGGTTGAGAAAGGAACTTACTGATTGGAAAACTTGTTCCCGTGTAGCTGTTATTTCCTGTTTACTCTTTTATTCACTCTTTTTGCTCAAAATCTAATTGCTTCAGAAGGTTTGTGAGCTAGGGTTCTTCATCGTTACTCGAATTATCTTTGCTGTCTTTGGTTTTTTCGATCTTCGAACTCGCGGAGTTTCGGCTTAAAGGTTTCGGGTTTGGTTGGGATTCTATCCTAGAGTGGAAGTCTATCTTACTGTGGGTATCATGTCGTCTGCTATGGATAAGGCTTTGATAGCGATGTCGTTGGAAGAAGAGGAAGAAGTCCCCTTTGAGATGCCAGATCTTCCGGAATTCATGTCTGTGGAGAGAAACGCGATCAGCTTAATTGGGCGAACCTTAAATCCAGAGTGTCAGCCAATGAAGAATTTGATTAGAGATATGCCAAGAAAGTGGCAAAAACCAGGGAGAATGAGAGGGGTAGCTCTCTCAAAGGAACGGTTTCAGTTCATCTTCGATTCAGAACACGATCTGTTAGAAGTGTTGGCGAAAGGAGCACATACATATAACGATTGGTCGCTAGCGATTGATAGGTGGTATGAGCACCCGCCTGCCAACTACCTGCAAATTATTCCAATATGGGTGCAGATTTGGAATATTCCTGTTAACTACTACACGGACAAAGCTATCACTGCTTTGGGAGAATTGATTGGTGAGGTTAAAGAGGTTGCTTTTAATCCAGACATCCCGCAAATTCAGGAATTTGTGAGGGTGAAAGTTCTTTTCGATGTTTCGAGACCTTTGCGGAGATCCAAAGAACTAAAGCTCCCTCAAGGTGGCTCTACTTTTGTGAGGTTTCAATATGAAAGAGTCCAAAAAAGATGCTTCGAGTGTCAGAGACTAACTCATGATCGTGATGTTTGTCCGATTGTGGTCAGGCGAAAGCAAGTCGAAGTAGATGCTAAGAAAGCTGGTATCCCTTTGACTAAAGCTCCTAAACCTTTGTTTCTTAAAGAAAATGACCCCCTTTTTGGTATTTTGAAAGAAGATCAAGTGGGGATTGATCCTCTTACGGGCAGACATAGGATAGCAGCAGAGGTCCTGAAAGGTATGAGACAATATCTTTTGGCTAATAATAATGAAGACCCTGTTATTAAGGCGGCCAGGATAAGGAAATCTGTTAGTGAGGTGAAAAAAGATCCTATTGCAAAAAAGATGGTTCTGAGAATGGAACCTGCTCCTTTGATCCATTCTGATATAAACAAAGAAAAGGGTTTGGTGTTTGGCTTTGAGGAGAGGGTTTCAAGGGGGCAGTCAAACGTGAATTTAGAGAGTCCTTTTGATGTTTGTTCTGCGGAAGGGGATGCTGGAGATGAAAGCTCTTTGAGGGGTGGAGCGGTGAATCCTCAAGGAAGAAAGAACTTTGGTGACTTCTTGGTTTTATCCCAACCTTACCAGGATAGAGCTACGGGTTTTAGTCTTGGCTTCTCTGAAGCCGGACCTTCCGGCTCTACTGCTAAAAAAAATCAAAACCAAGAAAACGACCTCCTACTCGGATCAGAAAACCAAAAGGAATGGGGTCTAAATTACCAGTGGAGGAACAAATGGTGCGGTTGGATTTGACTAAAGTGGGGAAGGAAAAAAGAAAGGCAGAAAATGAAGAATCAAGCACTGCTAAATGTTTAAAGCTTGTCTCTTTTGCGGTGATCCCACATGAGAGATCGCCCAATGTTTAATGAGCATCATCAGTTGGAATTGCCAAGGCTTGGGACGGTCTCATGACTTGGTGATTCCTAGACTCAAGGAGATGCGAAAAAAGCATTTTCCTGAGATCTTGTTTCTGATGGAGACGATGCAATGTAGAGATAATCTGTTTGATATTCAGTGTTTGTTGGGTTATGATAGGATGTTCACAGTGGATCCAGTGGGTAAGTGTGGTGGTTTGGCACTTATGTGGAAAAGCAGTGTTCAGATGGATTTTCTTTTTGAGGATAAAAATTTGATAGATGTACAGGTGCAGTTTGGAGTATCAAATTTTTTCCTATCTTGTGTATATGGAGATCCAGATATTAGTATGAGAAGTCGAGTCTGGGAAAGATTGATGAGGTTTGGAGTTGGTAGAAAGGAGAGATGGTGCATGTTGGGTGATTTTAATGCTATTATGCATAATGGAGAGAAGATTGGAGGTCCCAGAAGACCTGATTCTTTCTTCAAACCTTTTGTGGAAATGTTAGAGGCTTGTGAAATGTTGGAGCTTCCAAGTAGTGGCAAATAGTTCACTTGGGCGGGTAGGAGAGGTGAGCATTGGATCCAATGTAGACTCGACAGAGTTTTTAGGAATAAAGCGTGGAGTGATGCTTTCCCAGCCTCAAATCAAGCCTTTTTGGACCTTAGAGGTTCTGATCATAGACCGGTGCTCTTATGCTTAATAGACTCTCAGGAATCTTTCAGAGGCCACTTCCGGTTTGATAAAAGATTCCTCCAGAAAAAAGAGGTGAGAGAGGCGATTAGAAGCTTGGAAGCCAGGAAGGGCTCAGAATGGTTTTTTGGTTGCGCAGAGATTGAGAAGTTGTAGGAAGGCGTTAAGCTCGTGGAAAAAACAGAATACCATGAACTCCAAAGAGAAAATTCATCAGTGTGAAGTGGTTTTAGAGCGTGTTCAGTCTGAAAGATGGCCTAATCTGCAACAAGTCTCAATTCTGAAAAAAGAACTAGCCAGAGCCTATTATAATGAGGAAGAGTTTTGGAGACAGAAAAGTAGAAAGAAATGGTTGAGATCAGGAAACAGGAATTCCAAGTTTTTTCATAGTTCTGTGAAAGGTAATAGGGAGTATAAAAGATTAGAACAGCTAAGGGATTCTAACGGGGTATTGAAAAAAACAGAGGCGGCTAAAGGTGAAGTGGCTTCTGATTGTTTCAATCATCTGTTCAAATCTTCAAACCCTCAGTCTTTCAATCAGTGGTTTTCGGGGTTTCCTGCAAGAGTCTCGGAGGAGATGAATCAATCATTAATTGAGAAGGTATCAGCAGAAGAGATAAAAGAAGTTGTTTTCTCGATAGATCCTTCTAGTGCTCCAGGACCAGACGGGATGACTGGTTTATTCTTTCAGAAGTATTGGGAGATCGTAGGACCCCAAGTGATCAAAGAGATTCAAATATTTTTTGAGGAAGGGGTCTTTCCAGTGGAGTGGAATTATACTCATTTATGTCTTTTGCCAAAAATTCTTCACCCGGTGGAAATGAGTGATCTTAGACCCATCAGTTTATGCTCCGTTTTGTACAAGGTGATTTTGAATATATTGGTTAAACGGCTTCAGCCAATCTTGCCTGTCATCATCTCGAGTAACCAATCTGCTTTTGTGGCGGATCGTTTGATTACTGATAACATAATGATTGCGCATGAAGCTGTCCATAGTCTTAAAACTTACCAAGATTTCTCCTCTCAATACATGGCAATCAAAACCGACATGTCGAAAGCTTATGACCGGGTTGAATGGAGCTATGTTAGAGCGTTGCTTTCTGCTTTGGGTTTTCATACACGATGGATAAATGGGTTATGTTCTGTATATTCACTGTCACCTTTTCGGTGCTGATTAATGACCAACCGTTTGGTATGATCAATCCTCAAAGAGGTTTAAGGCAGGGGGACCCTCTCTCACCGTTTCTGTTTGTTCTATGCACTGAGGGTCTAACGTATCTACTGAACAAAGGGCAAGCTGATGGTAGACTTCAAGGCATAAAATTCTCTGAAGAAGGTCCAGAAACACATCATCTCTTATTCGCAGACGACAGCTTATTCATGTGTAAAGCCTCTGTCGAGCAATGCTCTTTTTTACAAGAGTCTTTGGGGAGGTATGGTGCGGCGACTGGTCAAGTCATAAACTTGAATAAATCTTCAATTACTTTTGGCTCAAAAGTAAATCCCTTGTTGAAGACAGATATTCAAGCTTTGATGGGTATTTCCAGAGAAGGAGGAGCAGGAACTTACCTAGGGATGCCTGAAAGTTTTAGTGGATCCAAAGTGGAATTTCTGGGGTACATAAAAGACAGGGTAAAGGCAAATTTGACTGGTTGGTATTCTCGATTTCTCTCTCAAGGAGGAAAAGAAGTTCTTCTAAAATCAGTTGCCATGGCTATGCCTGTCTTTGTGATGTCTTGTTTTAAGCTTTCGAAGACCATTTGTGCAAATCTATCTAGTGCGATGGCGGATTTTTGGTGGAGTAATGCGGAGCACACAAAAGGGATCCATTGGTTAAGTTGGGAGAAACTCTGTCTCCCTAAAGAGCAAGGAGGTATGGGGTTCAGGGACATCTCAACGTTTAATCAAGCTCTGTTGGCTAAACAGGCTTGGAGAATCCTTCAATTCCCTGATAGCCTTTTTGCTCAGGTAATGAAGAGTAGATATTTCCCTGAAAATGACTTCCTTTCTGCGAATCTTGGTCCTAGGCCTTCTTATGCATGGAGAAGTATTTTGCACGGTCGGGAGCTACTAATTCAGGAGATGGAAAAGAAGGTGGGAAATGGTAAGTCCATCAAGGTATGGATTGATGAATGGATAGAGGATGATGGTTGGAGAGCTCCCTGGAGGAGGAACAATTTCTTTAACCCTGATCTTAGAGTCTCGGAATTGTTAGATTTGAGATCCAGGGATTGGGATCAAGAAGCATTGGAGCATCACTTCCTGCCAGGAGACATAATCAGGATAAATAAAATAAAACCGGTAACAAGCATCGAAGACTTTTATTCCTGGAAGTTCAACAAAAGTGGAGAGTTTTCAGTGAAATCAGCGTATTGGCTAGCTTCTCACTCCACTAATCAGCATATTAGGTTGGAGGCTAACCAACAACCCTCGACGAATGCTTTAAAAGCACAAGTGTGGAAGGTTCACACTGATCCGAAGATCAAGGTCTTTCTCTGGAAACTTCTGTCGGGTGCTTTACCAGTTACAGCTGCTTTGAAAAGCAAAGGGATGAAGGTGGAGGATACCTGCCAGATCTGTGGAGCAGAGGAAGAGACCATTAACCATGTTCTCTTTTCTTGCTCTCTATCTAGACAAATATGGGCTTTATCAGGTATTCCTTCCCCTTCTTCGGGTCTCCATAAAGGGTCAATATTTTCAAACATGCACTACCTGTTATCGAACCAGAGGAATTCACTATGGCCTGAAGAGCTAAGAAAGTTCTTCCCTTGGTTAATCTGGAGGATCTGGAAAAACAAGAACTCTGTATCCTTCGAAGGTACTTCATTTTCTCCTTTAGATACGGTTCAGAAATGCAGGGAGGATTGGATGGAATGGTCAGAGGCTCAAAAAAGGGATAATGAAAACGGGGAAGAATCTGAGGTTGATGGAGAAGGAAATCAAGGAATTCAAAGAGTTCATGAGAGGCATATCCCAAAGGGGTGGAAGGTCCACCTACGGAGTGGGTGAAATGTAACATTGGTGTCTCTTGGTGTCGGCAAAACAGTTTAGTTGGGTGCTCGTGGGCGTTGCGAGACCATAATGGAGTTGTGTTACTACATAGTAGAACAGCTTTTGTTGGGGTCAAAGATAAGTTGGATGCTCATTTCCAAAGACTTATATGGGCCATTGAATGTATGAGGAATCACAGAGTGAAAAAGGTGATTTTTGCGATGCAGGAGAACTGTTTGGTAAAAGCTCTTACCAATCCCAATGCGTGGCCTTCACTTAGATACCAATCTATGGAGGTTGCTAGATCGCGTGGTCTCTTCAAAGACTGGAAATTCTTTTTGAAAAACTTATCTTCAAACAGAGGAGCCTTTATGATTGCACAAAGTGTCACAATGGAAGGCAGGCTTCAGTCATATGTTGCTGCAGGTCATCCGGCTTGGCTTGATGGTGTTTTCGCTGCAGAAAGGATTATAGATCCTGTTTGAATTTAAGTTTTTATCAATGTTCATTAGAGTGAACTATTTTTTGTATAGGCCGAAGTATGTTGTATACTGGCTTAGGGTAGCTCAGTGTTTAGTGTTGGTTTGAGCCTCGGGCAGGAGGTGGTATGTAGGTTTGATAATGTGTAAAAAACAGTATATTATCAATATAATTTCAGTTGACAAAAAAAAGAATAATTACACCTTTGTCACATCAGTCATATTATGAACTTCATTTTCTTTTAATTTCTGATTATATATGATTGTTATCTTCGCTCAGTACTACTTAAAGGCGATAATGGTGAAAGTTAAAAGTTGACATGGACCCTAAATCATATACCCTACAACGACACAAAACTAATCATCTATACGAGAGAAACAAATTAAACTTATAGAAAATGTAATCCGTATAACAAGAATTTACGAAAAAGTTATACATATATGATGCTTTTTGTGCACCTTTTGTTAAATATATTATTTCTTTATTTTATTAGAAGAAAAGTCAACATAATATAATTTTAATTCTAAAAAAATTTAACTAAATAAAAAAGGTGTAATAGAGGATTTAAAGATTTTTTTTGATATATCATATATTTTAATCTTTAAGTACAATTTCTAATATAATAAATATATATATATATATATATCAAGTATAATATAACAATATCAATTTTATAAATATATGTATAAAATTTATTTTTGTATTAATAATTTCATGATTTTTATCACTATTGAAGTCTTGTTGTCCGCCACCATGTTTCTATTGCAATCCTTTTTGAAAAACTCTTGATTTAAAGTAATTTAAAACATTATAAAATTATAACATAACAGTTAAATTATATGACTGCTTGATCTTAAACATGAGCAATCATAACGGTTTACAAATGTGATATTTGTGAATAGGTTTTTTTTTTGTTACGTTTGCGGATGTTTTATAGACGAACCTCTAAATATTTTTTTCCGAACCGTAAGTGGATGGCTATTTTATAATCAAATAATAACAGAAGTATAGAAGCATCTATAGCGTTCTTAAATAGTTAACACTCTGACTAAATACAAGTGTTGCAGTATTTATTAGAAGGAAACAACAAAATAAACAACGGGGAGGTTTCTAAATCATATGCCATAAAACATAATGATGGACCTTTTTCTCATTAATATAATGGAACCAAACATTAATGAACAACAAGTTTGACGCTTCGGTAAGATCTCGTTAAAGTGGTGCATCATTATGTTTTGATTAAAAACTATGAATATATTAGCATGTGGCCACATGTAACCAAAACATTTGATAAAACTCTACAATGCATGAGAAACTAAGCTTATATTTATGATAATAATGCCATTAGTTGCAGTATTTATATGTACATTAGTGTGTATACACTACTTATAGACATGAGTATGCGCATTTGTCGTATTACTGAGCAATAATTGTAAATAGCGCTACATCCAAAGAACAAGCCTCGAAGCTAGAGATTCCACTGAACTTCTGACGTATAGAATTTAAAATATAGAGATGATATTATTACTAGAGATGATGATAGTATAATTTTGTTTTTTTACTAATATTTGTGAGACCATTTATAATAGTTTTCTTTATTTTTTTTTTATCATAAAAAAATTCTATAGAGAAACTTTAAGGTTCGAATGGTGACCGCGGTTTTAGTTGTGAGGGGAAAGCGGTTTTAGAGTGCGGTACGGTTCAACTACGGTACATGCGGTTTGCGGGACAAGTGCGGTTTATATAAAATAAGCGGTACAGAATGATATTTGATTGGTGAAAAAACTATTTGCGGTTCAGTATTAATTGTGTGAATGGTAAAAAAAGGAAAAGCGGTGCAGATTACATATATTATAAATAAATTTATTAATAATTAGTATGTTTGTGTATTATTGTATGTTATGAATTAATAATAAAAATAATTGTATTTATAAATCTTAAATACTATAGTTGATCAAAAAGTAAATTTTTTTTGACATATTGATAAAAAGTTCAACTATATAAAAATACAATTTAAAAAAAAAAATTATCGATTACTTTGACTTTTCCATAACATATTTGCAATAGTATCTCTTATTTGCGGTACGGAATTCATATTATTTTATTAATAACTAATATGTTTTTATATTTTTCTTTTTTTGTATTAATAAATAAAATTTTGTAATTTCTAATATGTAATACTGTTTATTTTATTATTGATAATTTATGAGTATCATTTACTACATAATTATATTTTTATTAATTAAAGAATTAGAAAAGCGGATTTTGAAAATCCGCACCATAAATGGTAAGTATTTATTGGAGGGTGCGGTTTTTTACTTATAGGAGAGAAAAAAAAAACAAAGCGGTTTTCGTTTTTTTGTTTCCATAAAAACGTAAATCAATAATATAAGTGTGATTGGTGTAACTAATGCGGTTTTCTACTTTTTAGGAAAACGTCCCGCTTTTTATGGTCACCAATCACTGCGTTATACTAATAGATATGAGTTTTCATCCAAATTATCTCTATTTCCATTTTTAGAATAAAGACTGCTATTTGTAGAGGTGGATTGGAATAAAATTCACCTATGTTATAATGACAAAAAATAATGATGGATTGGAGATGCACTGAGTTTTAATGAAGTTTTCAAATTATTGCTACTAAGTCTGGTTTTATGATTTTTCATTGACGTGCATTTTTAAACTAGACAAGTAGTAATACAGCTTGAAATCTCATATACTCTTTTTGTATTGTTGTAGTACCATTATTTTTGTAATCTCATAAAGGTGATTTGGACGTTTGGTAGCTTAAGCTAAAACGAAACCTTTTGCGAATGCACTGCTGTCTCCAGTCTCCCTAAGGTGCATTGCTGTTAAGACAGTGAACATTCATGTTTTGGTCTTATGTACGTGCCGTGGCAGGGGGGTTTAGGAGTCTAAGGAAAATGAAAAAATGTTACATTATGTTTTACTACAGTTTTTTTTTTTTTTTTGTAATGAAATATGCGTAGTATAATTAGAAATTTAAATATTATTTTGTGAAATTTTATTGAGATAGTGACTTTTAGTATGTTAATATATGAAATGGAGGTTTAAATAAACAGAAAATAATATCTTAAGTATACATATTTTTTACGAAAAAATACTCAGCTACACGAAGTATTGTTCAATACATGACCACACATCCCAACTTTAAAAATGTATAGCCAACTACACGAAGTATATGTATCGCATGGTAACATATACCAACTATATGATGACATGTGCTCAACATCACAACCATCTTATTCCGGTATACCGCTCATCAGAATCCGGTGTTGACCAGTGTTGACCAGCGTTGACCGATGTTGACCAATATGCAATTTTTTTTTTGTTTTTAATATTAGAAACTAAAAAAAAAATTGTTTCCATCTTTAATGTATTCATTCTTATAATTAGTAATTTTAATTTTGAAGCTAAACTAATAGTTAAATAAAAATTATTAATAATTATTTTGAATATATATATATATTAATTATATATGTATATATTAATATTACTACAGTCAAATATATTGTTTTGAAAACTCAATTTTTTGGATCTTCTATATATTAAAAATAAATATTGTGTGTTTTTGTTGTTTACAATCAAATATATTTATTTTATTAAATAAAAACATTGTATTTAAATAAATCAAATAATAAGTTGATGTTTTTAATTGCAATAGAAAAATAATTTAACTATTATAAGACTGGATGAATAAACAGATATATAATACATTTTTATATTGCAAAAATTAATAAAAGTGAAATGAAAAATCATTAGTAATTTTTTTCAGAATTTAAAAATTTTATTTTACCATGAGTGTATAATATTTTCCAAGAATTCTAATGATTTGGATATGTATTGAGTTTGGTTCTAAGTATTTTTGTTGTAGAAATATTTTTTGTGGTTAAGATTTGAGAATATTAAATAATTTTAATTTTATATTTAGATAAATTAAGTAAGTGATGTTTTTAAATTAATAAAGTGAAAATAAATAGTTTTATTATTTGATTTATTATAACAAGATTATCTGGTTTGAATTTAAGTTTTAATATTTTATGAATGATTTTTATTTCAATTTTAATTAAGTTTTGAAATATGAAAAAATAACTATCATAAGACTAAATTAATGGAATTTTATACAATATATATTTATTTTGGACCCATATATGTTTTACATTATAAAACACTATAAATGATTCCTAAATAATTCAACTAATTTTGTTTTTTTGTTTTTAATATTAAAAACAAAAAAAATTGCATATTTTTATTGGTAACATCGGTCAACGCCGGTCAGTACTGGTCAATCCCGAATTATGATGAACGGTGTACCAGAATAAAATGATTGTGATGTTGAGCACATGTCATCATATAGTTGGTATATGTGACCATGCAATACATATACTTCGTGTAGTTGGTAATACATTTTTAAAGTTGGAACGTGTGGCAACGATACTTCATGTAGCTGAGTATTTTTTTTCCTATTTTTTAACCAAAATAGAGGCACTTAAATTAAATAATATTATGGGGTATGCCGTATGCCGCATCCATAAGGCAAATGCCTTTTGTTTTTGTCATTAGGCACGAATTCGTGACTGATTAGCTCTCCTCATCAACATGCATGTGTTATGTTGTCACATCTGCTCGTCAGTGTTTAAATTTTAATGTCATTAACTAATTTTATTGAGATAGTGACTGTTAGTTTCTTAATCTTTGAAATGGAGTGTTTAAATCAAGAAACTTATAATGCGTATTATACTAAAAATGGAGCCCTTTATCAGTTACATAATGGGGCATATACTGCAAACGCCTATTTTTTTTTTTTTTTTGTGTCACTAGGGGATCTTAAATTACATTTTTTTTTGTTATGTTCGTGGCAGTTTAGCTCTCATCATCATCAACAACAAGATGCATCAAGCATCATGCATGTGTTATGTTGTCACATTTGTTCGTCAGAGTTTTATGTCATTACAAAATTTGGAGAATCAGGGTTGCTATCTTCATCCAAAGAACAAGTCTCGAAGCTTGAGATTCCACTGAACTTCTGACATATTGTACTATTAAAATATAGAGATAGGATACTACTAAAACGAACCTATATAAAATCATTAATAATCCTATATATATATATATATATATATATTTTTTTTTTTGACAAACAATCCTATAATTTTTTTATATGAGATTATTTTAACCATGACTACTCCGATCGAGTCTACTTTTACGAATTTCATTGACGTTCATTATTAATAGATAAAGTGGAATCCACCACGAGAAAGCATAAATCTTTTTGAATTCTTGTATCTTTAACACATTTCACTTTACTGTGACATATAATATAATTGAAAAAAAAATTAAAGCAAAATTTTGGGTTTTAATGGTAACTGCGGTCGGAGCAGACAAATCCATTTGTGGACCAGTGATATATCATGGTTTTTGTGATTTTTAACCATAATATAAGGAGTTTTTTAGAGTCTTTTGATTTGTTTTCTATGATGTTTTTTGAGTCTTTACAGGTTTTCTAGGATTTTGGTATGAAATGAGCAAAATGGAGCAATTAGAGATATTTTGGAGCAATTCATCAAGGAAGAGAAGTTGGATTCGATTCAGAGTGATGGTGTCGATCGACACTGCCTTAGCATCGATCGACACCTCTGTTTGTCTATGAGAGAAGCCAATTTGGAAGTTTTACAAAGTTGCCCAAAGTTTTCCATAATTGCAACACAAGTCCCTGACGTGTTTTAGGACATATAAATAGTATTTTTAGGTTTTACAAATCCTTAAGTTATTTTCTAGCAAGTTTTATTTTTCTGCAACCCTATGAGATTTTGAGAGCTTTTGGGGAGAGAGAGATCTGAACTGCTTTGTAGATAAGAATTCTTGAACTCATTCTTTACTCTTTTAATTTCAATTGCTTATTATTCAGAATTATGTCTTGTTCTTCATTGAATATGTCTGATTAGTTTGCTTGTTAGGTTCAGGGTTTTTCATAGGGTTTTTATGAATTATTAGATCTGTTTATTTAGGATTCAATATCTTTCTAGATCTTCATCATATGTTGTTCTTCATATTAATCCTTAATTGGCCATCTAGAATTAATAATCTGGGAAAATAAATTGATATGAGAATATAATTGATTTTCTTGATAAAACCTTTTGATGAGCAAAATTACTTCTTGCAAAGAGATTTGATTTAGTAATTTTGTGAACAATCTAAACCTGTTTTTAAACCTGATTTATAACCTAGAATTTTACAAAGAGATTTGGATTTTTTAGTTTTAAATTTAGATAATATTTGCATTGAGAACTGATTTATTTTACATAAGTGTTTAGAGTTCTAGATCTGTTCTTAATTGCTTGAATCCTATTTATTTGTTGATTTAATAATTTGTAATATCCTCAGAAATTCCCTAGGCCTAACTTTTTGATCCCCTGAATTTACAACAGTTTTCTTTTAGGATTTTGATTTGTTTTTATTTTAATTCAAATTTATTTGTTTAGCATAATTATAAAACTCTATAATTTATTGTGTAGTCGTGAGTCCTTGTGGAATTCGACCCCTAAGTACTGCATTGATCTCTTAATTTGAGAGAATAATTCTAGGGTTTAATTTGAGAGAGTAGCTCTAGGGTTTAATTTGAGCATATAAACCAGACCGTTCTATTTTAAGTGTGGACAACAGACCGCTGCGGTTCAACTCTATTTGTAAGGAAAAGCGGTCTACAGTTGATCCGCTGCGGTTTTGTTTCTGTTTTCTGTAGACCGCACCACTGTAAACTACACATGATGAATGGTAAATAAAAAACGGTCAGATCCACAGATGGATTTGTCCGCCCCAACCCAACCATTCACACCCAATTATAATTATTTATAATGTTTGTCATTCTCTCTGGATGGTTCTCGGTAGACTTGGGTTTCAAAGTTTGTCTCTTCAGCTCAGTTCTCCACTGATTAAGACCGGATCGTTGTTACTAGTCTGGATGTCAGTTTGAAGCAGCTTGCAATAGTTGAAACTGTCAAAACTTGACTTGTGAAAGGAGCAATCTAGTCTCTCCAGAGACTCTACAATTTTTTTTGCATCTATGATAGATAGACTATGGAACGTGAATCTAATTGAGTGAACTGCGGTAGTTTTCATTTTGAACGATACTTGAAAATATTAATACAACCAAAAACATTAATATAAATTTTTAATAATCAATGGTATACAACTAAAATATCGATACGTATGTTTTTTAGCTACTTATGAAAATGAGATTTTTAAAAAAGAAAAAATACTCCATAGTAACCTATCAAGCTCTCTAAATTGCGTGAAAGGCCTATTGCAGCAACAAAAATAGTAAAATTAAAAGAAGAAGCCATTAAGTTTGATGTAGGAAGGATGGCTATCATTCTATCACAAAGCTTTTTTCGACAGAAGAAGGAAATAACAAAAGTTTAATTTGTTCAGATTCTTTATATTTATCTTTTGTTGAAAGAATCAAGTTGATGTTGGTCGGAAGAACCTCTAGCTTTGAGCATCCTCTTAAAGTCACATTTTGCAATTTATGAAGGTTTCCGATAGAGGCGGGGAGCTCCACTAGACCGGTGCACCTACAAAGATGCAATTTTTGGAGATTATTGGCATTTCCAATGGAGTAGGGCAGCTCCACCAAACTTGAGCATCCACAAAGAATCAGTGTTTGAAGGTTAGTGGCAGTTGAAAAATCAGGTAGCTCCTTTAGGTTCTTTGAATGGAACAAATTCATCCTCTTGAGGTTTAGGAGCGGCTGTACAAACGAACAAAGGAAAACATAAGAAAACTTGAAATAAAACATGCTATACATACGAGAAAGACACATCACCATTATATTCCGTACCATATTTCCTTCCCACATCTTCTCAAGTTTGTTGTGTTGCAAGTTTAGTTCGACAAGGTACTCCGTGCAAAACTTGGAAGGCAAACATGTCACTGGAAAATGATCCCATTCTAGTAGTCTAAGTTTTCGAGATAAATTGTTCAAACCTTGCGGTAAGCACAATTTATCACTCTGGTCGCATTTGATTCTTAAGAATTTCAGGTTTAGCATTCCTTCAAAAGCTCTCTCACCTATATTTAATTCGCCTGACAGTTCAAATGAGTTGAAATGTATGCCTATAACACTTCTACTACCCTGTAAAAGACCAAAACATTATGTGTAGAAAGTTATTAAATGAATATATATACTTTGTAGGGAGCAAGGAAATGGAACTAACCGTGCCATCAGTGAGCACTTCACAAATATCTCTACCATCAACCAAAAATTGACGTTTTCCAGGTTCACGAATGGATCCTAGCTCATCATAACGAACAATTTCTCTACCCAACTGCTCGAGCAGATTATGCATCTTTATCCATCCTTCTTCAATAGATATGAGAGATTTCTCAGCTAATACGTGAAACCTTTGCTTCGTATCCAACAACTTATGCGCAAGATACTCTTCCACGTTCTCAATTCTTTTTTTGTTCAAAAGGCAGGCTATATGAAGGAATAAATCTTTATCTTCACCACATAAGGCATCGTAACTAAACTTTAAAATGCTTTGAATACTATAATCAAGGTGAGTCCTTAACCTTGGTATTGCATTGATCCACTCATGCTTAGACATTCCTCGGAAATGGGAGCCCATAACTCTTAGTCCCACTGGTAGGTTACCTAAGAGTTTTGTGACTTCTAATGCAAGTTCCTCGAACTTATCTTGGGGGAAGAAGAAGACGACTGGTCAACAAGTCAATGGTGACGTGGTTTAAGTCGCAGAAGAAGAAGTCAAAGAATAAAGCAAAGACTCTTTACGGGAAGGAAGCTTTGCGGTTAGAGATTTGAATAAGAAGAACGTTGTAGTCTTTTGGGGTTTTTCTCATGTCTCATTTTGTGAATTCTTGTAACAAGCGATGTGCTTGAGAGATTGATGTGATCTCTGTAATTCCGGTGAGGCTAGGGTTGTTAAACACTTTTCCGTTTTCCGATTCCGTTGATTACAATCTCTGTAGTCAATTGAGTCTTTCTAATTCAATAAAGAAGTATTCAGTAGATTTTGGGTTCAGAGCGATCTAAAGTCTATCATTGGTGCGGTGAAACTGGTTCGATTGCGATTGCGATGGCGGATTTGGATTACTCGGAGGATTTCGACGGCGCGAGCTATCAGGAAGATCCATTGGAGATTAAATTGAAGTTTCTGTGCGGTGGTTACAAGAGATTGGTCCAATCGAAGGTTGAACACGACGATAAGCTGACTTCCCTTGATTCGACGATGCAAGAGGTGTTGAAGACTTTATCGAAGCTGGAGAATTATCTTGGGAAGCGTCCTGAACAACCGGAATTATCTCATCAGTTTCCTCAGGTATCGTGTTCCTCTGTTCTCCGTTCTCGCGGTGGTGATACTGGGAATCTACCTTTGGATAATCGTTCTAGTTTGTTGAGGAAGATTGAGATGCCTGTATTTGATGGATCTCATGCGTTTGATTGGATCTCTAAGGTTGAACGTTTTTTTCCGAATTGGTCGTTACACGGATGAGGATAAGCTAGAACTGGTTGCTCTTAGTCTCGAAGGTGATGTGTTGAAATGGTTCAATTGTGAGCTTACTCGCCGTGAATTTCGTTCTTGGGGAGAGTTTCGCCAACGTTTGTTTCTACGTTTTGGTGAGTCTATTGAAGATGATCCAGGTAACAGGTTGTTTGCTATCAAACAAACGGGTACAGTTGCAGCTTATGTGACGGAGTTTGAGGATTTGTCTGCTCAAGTCCTGGGTTTAGATGATTCACACTTGGAGAAAATTTTTTACAATGGGTTGAAACAGGAAATGAAGGAAGTTCTTAAGATGAAGGAGCCTGTAGGCTTGGACTATCAGAAAGCTGCGGTGCTTCGTATGGAATCTAGTTCTTTTTGTCAACTTGTGGGTGAACGTTCCAGCAAGGTGCTTACTACAAGTCAGTCACATCACACTCGTTCTAGTAACTATGTTTCTATGTCTAAGCCTATCTTGTTGCAAAGTGGTAATGGTCCGGGGGTACAAAATGGTAGTGGTCAGGGGTTGCTTACTGCTCCACCTCCAAAGAAAGAGTTCCAACCAAGACAAAGGCACACTGCAGAGGAGTTGGATGCGATGCGTAGTAAGGGAATCTGTTTCAAGTGTAAAGGCAAATATTTTCGGGGTCATGTCTGTCCTTTGAAGGAGTTGCAGATTCTTATTGTGGTGGATGGATTGGAGTTAGAAGTGGTTGATAAAGAGTTGTTTATACCAGCTGAGTTGGCAGTGGAGCAACAACCGGTGATGCGTTGTCTATCACTAAATTCTTTTTTGGGAAAACATTCCCCTAGAACCACTAAATTGATTGGTTTGATTGGCAAATCTAGATTGTTGGTGTTGTTAGACTCCGGAGCTTCACATAATTTCATTACTCCAACCTTAGCATCTCGTTTGAAGTTAAAGGCTTGTGCTGATAGCAGCTTGGAAGTGTTGTTGGGTAATGGTGTGTCGGTTCACGGGTCTGGTGTTTGCAGGGAGGTCACTTTCTCGTTAGCGGATGTGGAGTTTAAGAATGATTTCATCACGTTGGAGTTGGGAGGTGTAGATGTTATATTGGGGGTTCAATGGTTAGAAACTTTGGGAACGTGTGAGATTGATTGGAAACGTCAAGAGTGGCAGTTCATTTATCAGGGTAAACGAGTGACCTTGTTAGGTGATCCTTCTTTGCACTAACCTCAGTTGTCTCTTAAAACTATGGAATCTCCTGTGCGTTCTACTCTAGCTTGTGGTTCACCAGTAGTGTTGGCGACTACTGATGTAGTGGTGGCGGATAGAAAGTTGGATCCGGCTTTGTCTGAGGTTTTGGACAGATTTTCTTCTGTCTTTGCGGTGCCTACAGGGTTGCCTCCGAAGAGAGGACAAGAGCACTCGATCTCTCTGAAGCCTGGAGTGCAATCGATTACTGTTAGGCCTTATCGCTATCCTCATTCAACGAAAGAAGTTATGGAGAAGATGGTGGAGGATATGTTGACTGCGGGAATCATTCGTCCTAGTACCAGTCCTTTTTCTAGTCCTGTTCTATTGGTCAAGAAGAAGGATGCCACTTGGAGGTTTTGTGTGGATTACAGGGCTTTGAACAGAGCTACAATTCCTGACAAGTTTCCCATTCCAGTCATTGATCAACTCCTTGATGAACTTCATGGTTCAGTGGTGTTTTCAAAAATTGATTTACGTTCTGGTTATCATCAGATTCATATGAAGGAGGAGGATATCAAGAAAACAGCATTTCGAACTCTTGAAGGCCATTATGAATTTTTGGTCATGCCCTTTGGCCTAACCAATGCTCCAGCCACATTTCAGTCTTTGATGAATAAGGTTTTTAGGCCATTTTTGAGAAAATTTGTGGTGGTGTTTTTCGATGATATTTTGGTCTATAGTGGTAGCATTCAGGAGCATGTGGATCATTTGGGGTTGGTTCTGCAGTTGTTGTGTGATCATAATTAGCTGTTTGCTAATCACAAGAAGTGTCTGTTTGGAGTGCCACAAGTGGAATACTTAGGCCATATTATTTCTGAAGAAGGGGTGGCTACTGATGTTGCTAAAACTGAGGCTATGCGTCATTGGCCTACACCGGTAAACATTAAACAGTTGCGGGGTTTCTTAGGTCTGACCGGTTATTACCGAAAATTTGTTCAAGGCTACGGTACTATTGCTAAGCCTTTGACGGATTTACTTAAAAAGGATCAGTTTGTCTGGTCTGATGTTGCTCAACAGGCCTTTGAGTGTCTCAAACAGGCGATGGCTTCTGTTCCTGTTTTAGGTTTACCTAACTTTGAGAAGGTGTTCATCATTGAGACGGATGCGTCAGGTACTGGAGTAGGAGCAGTTTTGCTCCAAGATAAGAGGCCATTGGCTTACTTTAGTCACGGTCTCACTCCTAGAGAGCAGCTCAAACCTGCGTATGAGAGAGAATTGATGGCCATTGTTATGGCAGTGTTGAAATGGAAGCATTATTTGATGGGTCGTAAGTTTGAAGTTCATACTGACCAGCGTAGTTTGAAGTTTTTGTTGGAGCAGAAAGAAGTGAATATGGAGTATCAGAGGTGGTTAACTCGTTTGTTAGGCTTTGATATGGAGATTGTTTATAAGCCTGGCATTGAAAATAAGGCTGCTGACGGGTTATCCAGAATTCCTCATCCAGTGTCTGCAACACTCTTAGCACTCACGGTTCCTGCGGTGATTCAGTTGCAGGATTTGTTTAAGGAAATTGATGAAGATGCTAATATTCAATCTACCATTGCTCAGATTAAATCAGGGAGTTTTCATGGATCTCATTTTCAAGTGATAGAGGACAGATTGTGGTTTAAAAACAGGCTTGTGGTGCCTAAGTCCTCTGGTTTTATTCCCTTGATTCTTCATGAGTTCCATGATAGTCAGCTGGGTGGACACGCGGGTGTTTTGAAGACATTGAAGAGGGTACAGTCGTGTTTTCATTGGGAGGGCATACAAAAAGATGTCCAACGTTATGTAGCAGCTTGCTCTGTTTGTTAAACGCATAAGTACTCGACTCTGTCTCCAGCGGGGTTGCTCCAACCTTTACCAATTCCCACAGCTATTTGGGAGGATCTTTCTTTGGATTTCATTGAGGGTTTACCAATGTCTGGTGGAGTTAACGTTATATTGGTTGTGGTGGACAGATTGAGTAAGGCGGCTCATTTCTTGGGTCTGAAACATCCTTTTAAGGCCATCGATGTGGCTAACAAGTTCATTGCGGAGATTGTGAGGTTACACGGGTTTCCAAAGACCATTGTTTCGGATAGAGACCGTGTGTTTATGGGAGAAGTTTGGAAGGATCTATTTCGACTGTCGGGGACTAAGTTGAAGTATAGCGCTGCATACCATCCTCAAACGGATGGCCAAACCGAAGTTCTTAACAGATGTTTAGAGACATATCTCAGGTGCTTTGCATCGAGTCACCCTCGCACTTAGTTTCGTTTTTTGGTTTGGGCTGAGTTCTCCTATAATACATCTTTTCATTCTGCACTCAAGACGTCTCCATTTAAACTGATGTATGGGCGAGACCCTCCTCATCTCCTCAAGTTTGAAGCTGGTTCGACGTCTAACTGGGATTTGGAGGTGCAGTTGAAGGAGCGTGATTTAATGTTAACTCGCATACATGCTAATTTGCAGAGGGCTCAGGATATAATGAAGCGGAATGCTGATAAAAAGCGCCGAGAAGTGGAGTTTGGAGTAGGTGACTGGGTGTATCTGAAACTTCAACCTTATCGCCAGATGACTGTGGTGCGTAGGAATTGTCATAAGCTGGCAGCCAAGTTCTTTGGTCCTTTTGAGGTTGTGGAGCGTATTGGAGCGGTGGCTTATCGCTTGAAGCTTCCTGCTACTTCACGCATTCATGATGTCTTTCATGTTTCTCAGTTAAAGGCTGTAGTGGATAAGGATTACACCGTGGAGACCTCTGAACCACCTGAGATGGTTGAGGAAGAGTTGTGGTTTACGGAGAAGATTCTTGAGGTGCGTTTCTCGGAGACAGGGGTGCGTGAGTTCTTAATCCAGTGGCAGGATCGTGGGCAGGAGTGTAATTCTTGGCTTCCCTCGAAGGATTTTGTTCAGCAGTTTCCCAATTTCAAGCTTGAGGACAAGCTCGCTCTCGGGGACGAAAGTATTGATACGATTCATCGTACGTATTATAGGAAGAAGAAGACGACTGGTCAACAAGTCAATGGTGACGTGGTTTAAGTCGCAGAAGAAGAAGTCAAAGAATAAAGCAAAGACTCTTTACGGGAAGGAAGCTTTGCGGTTAGAGATTTGAATAAGAAGAACGTTGTAGTCTTTTGGGGTTTTTCTCATGTCTCATTTTGTGAATTCTTGTAACAAGCGATGTGCTTGAGAGATTGATGTGATCTCTGTAATTCCGGTGAGGCTAGGGTTGTTAAACACTTTTCCGTTTTCCGATTCCGTTGATTACAATCTCTGTAGTCAATTGAGTCTTTCTAATTCAATAAAGAAGTATTCAGTAGATTTTGGGTTCAGAGCGATCTAAAGTCTATCATTGGTGCGGTGAAACTGGTTCGATTGCGATTGCGATGGCGGATTTGGATTACTCGGAGGATTTCGACGGCGCGAGCTATCAGGAAGATCCATTGGAGATTAAATTGAAGTTTCTGTGCGGTGGTTACAAGAGATTGGTCCAATCGAAGGTTGAACACGACGATAAGCTGACTTCCCTTGATTCGACGATGCAAGAGGTGTTGAAGACTTTATCGAAGCTGGAGAATTATCTTGGGAAGCGTCCTGAACAACCGGAATTATCTCATCAGTTTCCTCAGGTATCGTGTTCCTCTGTTCTCCGTTCTCGCGGTGGTGATACTGGGAATCTACCTTTGGATAATCGTTCTAGTTTGTTGAGGAAGATTGAGATGCCTGTATTTGATGGATCTCATGCGTTTGATTGGATCTCTAAGGTTGAACGTTTTTTTCCGAATTGGTCGTTACACGGATGAGGATAAGCTAGAACTGGTTGCTCTTAGTCTCGAAGGTGATGTGTTGAAATGGTTCAATTGTGAGCTTACTCGCCGTGAATTTCGTTCTTGGGGAGAGTTTCGCCAACGTTTGTTTCTACGTTTTGGTGAGTCTATTGAAGATGATCCAGGTAACAGGTTGTTTGCTATCAAACAAACGGGTACAGTTGCAGCTTATGTGACGGAGTTTGAGGATTTGTCTGCTCAAGTCCTGGGTTTAGATGATTCACACTTGGAGAAAATTTTTTACAATGGGTTGAAACAGGAAATGAAGGAAGTTCTTAAGATGAAGGAGCCTGTAGGCTTGGACTATCAGAAAGCTGCGGTGCTTCGTATGGAATCTAGTTCTTTTTGTCAACTTGTGGGTGAACGTTCCAGCAAGGTGCTTACTACAAGTCAGTCACATCACACTCGTTCTAGTAACTATGTTTCTATGTCTAAGCCTATCTTGTTGCAAAGTGGTAATGGTCCGGGGGTACAAAATGGTAGTGGTCAGGGGTTGCTTACTGCTCCACCTCCAAAGAAAGAGTTCCAACCAAGACAAAGGCACACTGCAGAGGAGTTGGATGCGATGCGTAGTAAGGGAATCTGTTTCAAGTGTAAAGGCAAATATTTTCGGGGTCATGTCTGTCCTTTGAAGGAGTTGCAGATTCTTATTGTGGTGGATGGATTGGAGTTAGAAGTGGTTGATAAAGAGTTGTTTATACCAGCTGAGTTGGCAGTGGAGCAACAACTCTTAGTCCATAACTCTTAGTCCCACTGGTAGGTTACCTAAGAGTTTTGTGACTTCTAATGCAAGTTCCTCGAACTTATCTTGGGGGAAGAAGAAGACGACTGGTCAACAAGTCAATGGTGACGTGGTTTAAGTCGCAGAAGAAGAAGTCAAAGAATAAAGCAAAGACTCTTTACGGGAAGGAAGCTTTGCGGTTAGAGATTTGAATAAGAAGAACGTTGTAGTCTTTTGGGGTTTTTCTCATGTCTCATTTTGTGAATTCTTGTAACAAGCGATGTGCTTGAGAGATTGATGTGATCTCTGTAATTCCGGTGAGGCTAGGGTTGTTAAACACTTTTCCGTTTTCCGATTCCGTTGATTACAATCTCTGTAGTCAATTGAGTCTTTCTAATTCAATAAAGAAGTATTCAGTAGATTTTGGGTTCAGAGCGATCTAAAGTCTATCACAAAATCACCAGTAAGCTTCTTGACATCAGATGGATCCACTTTATTGAAAACGACCATCACAGTTTGACCAAACTCTTCTCTGCACTTGATAATCTCAGAAACTTCATCAAGACACCAAGAAGAAGAAGCGTAGTTCTGAAGAAGAAGAAGAAGAAGAAGAAGAAGATGATTGCAATCTTAGAACTTCTGATCGCTTGTACAAGTTGAGGACTAATGGATTCTCCTCTCTTGATCTCATTATCACTGAAAAGAGTGATTCCTTTCCTCCGAAACTCCTTTTGAATATGACTAAGAAAGTCTCTGCGGACATCTTCTCCACGGAAGCTCGTAAAACTTGATGAGTCGTCCAACTGTGAGATGAAGAAGATGGAGGAAGTGGTGATGAAAGAGATAAAGAAACAGAATCGTTTTCTCTGTTATCTTGGTGGAATCTGAATTTTCTAAAAAACGTGAAAAAGCCTATTGCAGCTGCAACAGTGCTAAGAAAAAAAGAAAAAAAGAAGAATTCATTAGGTGTGTGTGCAGACAAGTGGAGGAAGGTTTTTTAACAGAGAGGCTTTGTGTATAAGCCTTAATGATATTTTTTTGCGAAAAGACAAAATCAAATAATATGTCACAACAATATAGAAAGTAGAAACGCTCACCAACCCCCATTTGTAGAATTGATTGCTTTAAGGAGTTTTAATAAAAATGAGAGCACGAAGAATTTGAGTGGTGGAGTGTTTGACTTTTATAGTGAGGTTTGGGTGTGAAGTTGATAATTCCATGAGACTCGGTTCTATTAAAACTTACTCCCTTCGCAAATTCAAGAACACATAGCTCATCCACGAAATCTTAAAACCAAATAATCTCATGAATGATGAATGATGAATGATGAATGATGAATGATGAATGATGAATGATGAGTTGGTATGTTTACTTCTTACATTTGGTTATGTAGTAGTAGAGAATGTATGTTATATATAACATCATAGAATATGTGACAACAAAGATTAGACGTCGTCGTTCCAAATCGACTCACTCAACCACTCTATTTCGACAATTGAAAGCAATAAGAATGACCACTCTATTTCGACAATTGAAAGCAATAAGAATGCGTACCTGTGAATAAATGATAAGTGTTAAGAGTTCTGATAGATGGTTACCAAACTTCTAGTCTGATGATATGCAATATCAATCAACTTCTCGCCATCGTAACACCACCGAAAAGTTGAGGCCTTAATTAGGGAAGACACCAAAGACACGGTTCGATCAATTTTTCTGTGGTGAGGTAAATTAGGCAGACAGTTTTAGGGCAGTAGTACTAACAAAAAATAAGAATTAAATTAAAACTATAGGCAGATTCATGAAAACGATAATGGGGGGTAATAAGATAATAAATTCTTAATAGAAAATGTATCCTCAAAATCAAAATCCTCGAACACAATTAAAATGTGAAGACAAAAGCTGAGTGTTTTAGTCTGAAAAGAGAAAAATTGAGGCATTAAGCTCAAAAGATAAAAAGCTACAAGGGGCATGAGATAAAGAAAGCTGGGGGACTGATTTACTCCTCATCGTCCTCATCATCATCATCACCACCTGCTCCATTCAATGCCTTAACTCTCTCGATCAACTTGTTCTTCCTCTCCTCGTACGTAAGCTTCTTCAAGTTGTACCTGTTTTAGTTTAATGGAAAACAAAATGAGACACCAATGGACAAAAGCCAGGTAATAAAATTGATTATTATTAGTAAATTGCTTTCTACCTCTTGTGTCCCTTGGGAGCAGGTTTCTCGGTTTTCTTAGGGTTGGGGTCTGCACGGATAGCTGCATGAACCTTCTTGTAAATCTCCTCAATGCTCTCAGCTTCAACACCTTTCTTAATGTACGCACTGAAGTGAGTTTGTAGCTTTTCTGGCTCATCTTCCGCCAACATTTTCATGTAGTTTGAGACATGGCCTCCGTAGATGTAGTTCCTGTGGATTGCAGCATCAAGCTGCTTGTTCTCTTTGTTGAACCCAGCAAACCTCTTGTCACTGTGTGGGATATCAAGACCTCCATCCAAAGCACCCTACAGTTTCATGAAGCAAACCAAACGGGTATTAAAGAATTGCAAGTATCAACACTTGCTCAAGATGAAAGACAGATAAAACACAGTCAACATACAATCAGAGAACAATTTCATACCTTAAGAGCACCGAACACACGGTTTCCAGTTGTGGTCCTGATAAGTCCAACATCAAGAAGAGCACGGAAAGGTCTCCTTGAATCAGTTGGCTCCACGGAGAAGTCCTCACCAGTGGCCTGATTCATTGTGTAATTTGAGTTTTTTAACATGAACAAAAACTCCAACTTATAATCCTCAAGATTAAATCAAGTTGACAACATACCTCTAGGTTGCCCTCGTACTCGTCATCCATCTCCAACATCTTCAGGACACGGCGAGCCAAAAGAAGCCCAGCGCAGTAAGCTGGTTCAACAAAAAAACATTGTGGCATATTAGTAAACCACAAACACAGAATCAAACATATAAAATTGTAAAACAACACAATAGGACTGATTCCAATACCTGCAGCATAGTTTGTTAGACCAACAGTGAGCCCATACTGAGGCAGCTCATGAGCGTAAGCAGAAGCTTTCACAATGTCACCAGCAATGCTAGCAGAGACAATTTGTGCCACGATGTCTTTGTTGGTAAACCTGACAACAAAACGGTACTTAGGTGTGTTGTACTTATTCTTGTCCTGATTGATCAGACGGATCCTAGCCCTGTAATCAGTCTTTCCATCTACACAAAAAATGAAATAACTTTTGTAAGTAACAGGTTGAAACAATGAGAGAGACCAACCAATATCATCAGGAAAACGAAAACAAGAATCTATACCTCTTCTTCTCCTGAACTTCACTTGGTACCGTTTGAAGTAGGCATTCGACTTGCACGACTTCACAAACACCTAATAACAAACAAATCGATCCTATTTTATTAGTCTAAGATCCAACAACATAAACTGTTAAGAAAGATCCAAGGTGAAAACTGAAAACACCATTAAAACGCATCTGTGACCTCTAAAACAGAACAAAACCACAAAGTCTCAAACTTTTCCTATTTCAATTCCAAAGCAAGTTATAAAACCAAAAACCCATGAAGAAAAACATCTAACGAAGCTGAATACAACCATAGGATCATGATTCTCTCTTTACCATATCTAATCAAAAACAAAATGTAGGAGGTTTCTATATGAAATGAAAGATCAGAATCTGAGTTTCTAAGGAGAAAACTAAGAAGAAACGATGGAGAAATGAGAAGAGATAGAGAGATGAAAGCTAGGGTTTACCATTGTTTGATTCCTCTAGCTACGAGAGGCTTTGCTGTGAAGATGAGTGTGACGAGAAGACAAGAGGCGGAATGACCTAAATGCGGGACCTTATAAGACAAAAACCCTAAAAAACTCCTCTTGCGCTGAAGAAAAAATAATTAATGGGCCTATGGGCTTTTATATTTAAACTTTTCTACTTCACCCATTTCAGCTTACGCTTTAGAGATGAAGGAGTGTTAATAAAAAGTCTACTACCTACAGTCCATATAAATTCAACCAATTGAATATTTTTTGTATACTTCTTTGTTTTTGTTAACATAAATAAATAATTGTATTTCACAAAAAAAAAATAGTGTATACATTATTATTAAGAACCATTTTCTGTAAAAAATACTCCAAAAAAAGATGACAGCTCTCTTTGTATCAAGATATAAGTGATGTTCTTTCNAAAAAAAAAAAAAAAAAAAAAAAAAAAAAAAAAAAAAAAAAAAAAAAAAAAAAAAAAAAAAAGCCATTCACTATCAAGTATCAATACAACTTATTCATACAAGTTTATTATGATATATGGTTACTAATATTTACACGAATATATGAATTGTCTGCTCCTAGTATATTAATTCAATGCTTTACAGTAGAACCTCTATAAATTAATACTCTTTAAATTAATATTCGCTATAAATTAATAAATTCTTCCGGTCTCGAGTTGGGCCGGTGTAGAAAATGACACATTTTGATAAATTAATAAAATAATATTTTTTTTGGAAATCCTATGTAAAAATATAGTCCCATCAATATCATAAATTAATAATCAAATAATATTAATATATATATATATATCTATATATATATCTAAGAAAATCTAATGAAATACTGAAATATGACCCTATTGTTGTTTGCATATTCTTAAATTTGCATTCTTATTGGAGCTCATCTCTAATATCTTTTATTGTCGTATTCTCAAATCGCATCCAAAAATTACGAAGAGTTCTAAATGCGATAATTGCTTCTTTATATATAATTGGTTCTAAAATTACCGCAATATCTTATTCGACTTCATCATTAACATGAATGATACTAGTAGAAATTTTTTCTAAACTCTAAACTTCTAACATCTATCATTTTTACCTAAACTCTAAACTTAGCAATTACAATAGACAAGATTATACATTAAAAAAATTCTTTAAAAATATGAATGATAACAAAAGTATCCTATTTTGTAATACATAATTTTCAAATTATGAAAATTAAAAATCTCTTCATAAATTAATATTTTATCAATTTATCGATAAATTAATAATTTATTAATTTATCGATAAATTAAAACCTCTTTAAATTAATAAAATTTCATGGTCCCAACCTTATTAATTTATAGAGGTTCTACGGTATATTTAAACGAATATGAGTCATTTGACATAATATATTTGTTAGGGCTAAATATGTTTATATGAACCCTTTTAACTTAGTTAGCAATTAGCATTAGGGGCATTCTCAAAAATGCCTCTTTTTCCATATCTCTTTTTAAAAATACCCCTTCATGTTGACCATTTTTAAAACTACCCCTCTTTATATACAAAATGACCAAATTACCCTTTTTGAGTGACAGCAAGAATGTACAGTCATCAAAGTCGAAAATATTTTCCCGCCAAAAATTTTCCCGCCAAAATTTTTTTTCCCGCCAAAATCGAAAAATTTTCCCGAAAAGGTTATTTTTTCCCGCCAAAAAAAAAATTTTCCCGCCAAAATCGAAAAATTTTCCCGCCAAAAATATTGAAATTTATACCTTTTAAAAACCTTGTAAATGCTTTTTAAAAACTTTTAAAAGCGTTTACAAGATTTTTAAAAGGTTTTTAAACACATTGTAAATGCTTTTAAAAACCTTGTAAATGCTTTTAAAAAGCTTGTAAATGCTTTAAAAGGTTTTTAAACACCTTGTAAACGCTTTTAAAAACTTTTTAAAAGCATTTAAAAGGTGTTTAAAAACCTTTTAAAAATTTTATAAAAACGTTTACAAGGTTTTTAAAAACATTGTAAAAGGGTTTAGAAGATGTTTAAAAACCTTTTAAAAATCCTTTTAAAAACCATTTGAAAACCTTTTAAAAACCTTTTAAAAACCTTTTAAAACCTTTTAAAAACCTTTTAAAAATCTTGTAAAAGCGTTTACAAGTTGTTTAAAAAACCTTTTAAAACTCTTTAAAAAATCTTGTAAAAGCCTTTACAAGGTGTTTATAAGGCTTTTATAAGGTAGAAACCTTATAAAACCTTTTAAAAACCTTGTAAATTTTTTTTGGCGGGAAAAATTTTGGCGGGAAATTTTTTTTTTCGAAATTTTTTATCAAAAGTATTTTGACAAAAAAAATTTTTGGCGGGAAATTTTTTTGAAAAATTTTTGGCGGGAAAATATGTCGGAAAATTTTTGGCGGGAAAATTTTGTTTTTCTTTTTATTGAATAAAATAATTTTCATCTAAGGATAAAATGGTCATTAAAAATTAAAAGAGGGCATAAATAAAAATGGCCAGAAAAGAGGGTATTTTTGAAAAGGAGTATATCAAAAGGGGCATTTTTAACAAATTCTCTTAGCATACATGATATGTTTATATGAACCCTTTTAACTTAGTTACTTAGTCTTAATGTGTTCCTATGCACCGGCTCTATGTTTTGCTTTTCTATATAAACGAGGTCAGATGGATTGTGGTTAAGACTTCTTTATTCTGTGAAGGATTAAAATGTGTTTTTGGCCAAATGAGAAATCTCTATTTGGGAAGATAACAATCATTTCAGTAACTCAGCAATTCCAAATGAGTGGCTGGCTTTTGTTTTCAACAGTTTGCTATTCCCGGGAGAATTTGACAGCTTCAATCACAGCAGAGAAGTCGAGATCTCCAAGTCCCAAGCTTCTCGCCTTCTTAAAAGCCTGTCGAAAACAGAAACATATATGTCTTTAAGAATTCATGCTAAGAATGCAATCCTAGAGGAGAACAAATATGTTCTTGTCTTTTGAGTGACTAACCTCATTTGCAGCTGCGGCTACAGGCATGGAAACAGCATTTTCATCACCAAGGGCAAGAGCTAGTCTCATGTCTTTCTGCTGATGTTTCAGTGGAAATGCTGGTGGGTAACTGCTCTTATTCATGGAAGGTCCTTTGCCCTTGAACATTGGGTTGGTCATTGCTCCGAGATCCTGCCAAATGCCAATAGCATAACCGATTCAACCAACACCATTATTTCAGAGATTGCAAAGTTTTTGATCATCTCACCAGGATATCCAGAAGAGTGTCAGAGCTAAGTCCACTCTTGTCAGCCAATACAAGACCCTCGGAGAACGCGTTCATCATGCTGTTTCGGATGAAAAACAATTGTGTATTGTGTAATGAAGCCATGCATGATTCAACTACTAATGGTAGTAATTGTTAAAGAGAAGAGTCAATTACCTTCCCATTATCATGTTCACTATTAGTTTCATTTTGGCTCCGTTTCCAACTTGTCCCAAGAAAAACGACTTCTTCCCCAAGACGTCAAAAGCTGGGATTGATTCCTCGAAGAGCGCCTTTTAACAAATACAAATTATAGTTCCAGTTCCTAAGTTCTCTATCTTAATGTGCAAAATAGTTCTAGTTCCTACGTTCCAACTATAACAGTTTGTGAGATTGATCCATCCATCTAGAAGTATAGTTTTGAGTTGTACCTTGTCACCAGCAGCAAGGATAATGAGTTGGCCATCTTCAGCTGGCTTTTTGCTACCTGAAACCGGACCTTCTATAAACCGACCACCCTTCCCGGTAATTGCCTGCCAATAATATCCAACACAGCTAACTCAAACTAATCAATTTGCTTCTATCTAATTCATCATCCAAAAAGTACAAAGCTTCAATTTAACCTCATTGATCTTTAAAGAAGTCTCTGCATCAACTGTTGACATATCTATATACCCTTTTCCTTCACAGATTTGCTCCAAAACACCATCTTTGTCGAAAACAACCTAATCAGACCACAGGAATTGTAACTATTTTCTATAGCTCATATCATCATCATAGTGCTAAAAACATAAGCAAAAAGAGACTCAAATACCGAAAGAGCAGCAGAAGGATCAGAGAGCATAGCAATAGTGTATTTGCATTTCTTGATCACTTCAGCTGGAGTCTCACATACTGAAGCTCCATGCTCCACAAGTTCATCACACTGTTCAACATCATCATCATCAACACATACCCCCAAAATTGCATTAAATTTAATCAAAGTTTTCAACTTTATTAGATCTGATCAATCAAAACCCAAATCAGATCCTTTTTCAATTTGAATGGTAATGAGATAACCTAAAAAAACACAATACCTTGGAGAGTGTTCTGTTCCATACAGTAACTTTGAATCCATTCTTCAATAGATTCATTAACATGGCCTTTCCCATGATACCCAAACCCAAAAATCCTACTTCCATGGTCTCTCTTCAGTCTCTTCTACTCCTTTCTCTCTCTCTCTGCGATTATATTGCTCAGTGATGGTCTGCGAATGTGACAAAGCTGGAGCCTTTTCTAATCAGAGAACCATTATCATCAAACACTTAACTTAAAAAGAAAGTATTTACAATTTACTCCCTAAAGTTTGAATCTTTTTGCATCTCTAAACAAACAGCTGAAGTCTGAAGAACAAACAAGATTTTGCCACGTATATGTACTTTGGCTGTCGCAGGGATCTTTGTTTTTCTAATCACTAATCAGTGTTCACTTTATCTACACTGGGGCACGTGTGTGCCAAGTTCTCAATCAAATTTATTTGAGGAGTTTCCACCCTAAAGTTATAGAAAATTGTTCATTTTGTGTGATAGTTTATGAAGTTTCATTTTAGTCCATTCTCTCTTCTTTTAAATCTAACTAGGATTTCATCCGCGCTACAGCGCGGGGGAATTTTTCCGGATATTTTAGCGGGTGACCTGGAATATCAAATGTTATGGTATTTGTTTACTAAACTGATTTCTGTTCATTCTATTTGCTAATGATGCTGGCAACACAATAAAATAGAGCAATTATTACAGTGTGAGTTTTAATTATTGTGCACACCATTGTTTTATTACGGTTGTATACGATTGAAAGGACATAGTGAGTGAAAAAGATAATGATATGGGATATAAATATAATGAAATAACTAGATGATAACCTGCACTGTGCAGTGAGGAAAATATTTACGTAAATTTTGATTTATTAGTTACAAAATAATAGTATTATCTTTATTTGATTTATTCTACGTATTTTATAATTTATAAATTTGATTTACTTAGTTTCATACTCCGGTTTCGATTATAGTCGGTATAATAAACTTAACGACTTACCATTTATTAGGTTTTTGGTATAATTGCTTAAATTTTTTAGAATTGGTAGAATCAAGAAAACCCTTATTTACTTGTGATTCATTTACAATTTGTAGCGGTATTGAGTTAACGTAACAAATGAATTAAAGTGCAAGAAAATTATATGAGTGGGAGGTGGAATAGAGTATAACAAAATATTTTTGTTACTAAAACTCATTGGTCTCAGTGCAAAATCATAAAATTTGAATATTTATAAGTATCAAATAAGTTAACCCGTAAAACATATATATATATATATATATATATGTTTTGAATAGTGTGACAGGACAATATATTACCTCTCCTACGATAGAGAATTTAGTCGATTTGTTAATCATCTCATTATATTAAATTATATATATCAAATCCTCTGAAATTTTAAATTAATTTGCGAGTGAACGAAATCTTTTAGAAAATAAAATCATCAATTGTAAAAAATTTGCTAAAAAAAAAATGTAACCGCACTGTTTAGATAGTGGAGGTTTAATAGTTTTATGTGGATAATTAATTTTATTTTTATTTCGAATGATCAAAATTAAAAGAGTAATATCTATAATGAGTATATTTGGACTGAAAAATATTTAATTCTAGATAGTTAGCACATGAAAATATATAGATAGTTACCCGTGCTATACATTTTATAATCTTTTACATTTCATTTACTTAGTTTCATACTCTAATTTCAAACCGTTTTGGCAACATGATACAATGTTCAAATCCGCGAATCATATAAATTTGGTAAAATCCTAAAAAGAAAACAAAACCTGTATTGAAGCGGTCATGTTTAAAAATATCGATTTAACTTTTTGATTTATCTTTTAGTTATATATATTATATTAAATAAAATATAATATTTGTGATTTTTTAGATTTTAATAAAATGTCTCTGCGTTGATGTGCATTGCAAACAAATATTTAATAAATTAGATATAATATTTTATATTTTAAAAATATAAGCAATGTTGTATCTTAGTTTTAAGATATATATGTCATTATTAAATGATTTAGGATGCATATATTTAATCTTAGTTTTATAAATAAAATTAAGTTTTATAATTATTCTAAATAATTTATTATTGTATCCTAAAATTTCTGAAACAATAAATGAAATCTGTTAAAATAATTTCAAAAATATTGGGCTATAAAAAAATAAAATCGTTTTATAAGATTTATTATGGTTCTAAAATATTATTGAAAAATATTTATAACATATTTACGTGAATCAATTAAGATTTCTCGCCCTGGGCGTTCGGCGGAATCGGGTTATTCAGGTCGGTTTGTTCGGTTTTCTGTAAATTCGGTTTTTAAAAATTTCCACCGAATTAAACCGAAATTGAATTCAGTTCGGTTTAATCGGTACTCGGGTTATTCGGGTCGGTTATAGGATTTTTAATCAATTCCGAATTTTTAAACCGATTCTTTTCTAGTTCGGTTCATTTGAACCAAATAAATTAAAAAATAAGATAATGGGCTTAATTAACAAATACAAATTTACAAACTACTAAAGTAATGGACCTAAAAAAATAACAAGCCCATTAAGAACTAAATTAATCTGAAAACAAGTCAAAGCCCATAAACATTAGGGTTTTCGAGAGATGATGCCGCGGCAGCGGCGAGTTGTGGTTGCGGCAAGCTACGATGGCGTTCTTGAACGGTGAAGATTGAGGGTTCCTGGGCGTTGGGCATCAGAAGTTATCAATACATTAGAAACGCTTACAGAGCAGAGAATCAACCGTAGAATTAAAGAGAAGAAGAAGAACTTACCCCTTAAAAAATTTGTGGTTACGGGTTGAATCTCTGAGAAAAGGCTCCTTTCTTAATCAAGGTTGAGATTTGGAAGAATGAAAGAGGATGTAGAAGATGATGAATTGATATAAGAGAAGAGATGTGTTGATGCTATTGTTTACATCGGAGGAGAAGATGATGAATGGTTGAAGTTTATGGATCGGAGTTTCTCTCAAGCGGCAGTCAAAGAAGAAGAACAAAAAAATTAGGGTTGTGACTAATTATTAGTCTTTTATATGGCTGCAAAATCTTGGTTTAAGTAAAACCGATCGGTTCCGATTACCGAACCGACCCGAACCGAAATCCGAAATCTCAAATATATTTTGCCGAACGGTTACACTTACTTTTTTCGGTTTACGCCGATAACCGAAAAAATCGGGTTGTCCGGTTCGGTTTGATCGGGTTTAGCCGAACGCCCAGGGTCAAAGATTTCACATAACCAAGATTTTTTCTGATTTTATAAGTTTTTTTGAGTTGAAAAATAAAAAGAAAATAATTAATTAACACTAAAAATAACTATATTAATATTTACGTGAATTTGTTTTCTTTTAATAACTGTATTAATAAAAATCTGTTTTCTGGTTGCAACAAATTAATAATAAGACTAGATAATAACCCGCGCTGGTAGCGCATAAATTTTTTTTTATTTTGTTATTTGTTAATATTATGTTTATGTTGTATCATTCATTTACATGTTATATAATATAGTATTATATGGTGAATTTTGATTCATATTAAACTACTAATAGGTAGGCCTGGAAACTACTACCGATATCCGTATTGGACCTGTTTTTCGGTTTGTATCCGTCCAAAAAAAGGTACCCGCAACTTTAGAGTCGAGTGAAGAGTATAATAATTATATTATCCATGATTAATGTTCGAGTATCGGATATTAATTTAATTTTTGAGCGTCTCGTTACCCGTCTCATTACCCGTTTTATTACCCAACTCATAAATACATGTTAATATTTTGTAGAATAATGTTACCAGCGTGAGGAAATATTTTATGTAAAATTGGATTTGTTTGTTACAAAATAATAGTAGAAAATTTCTTAATTCTATACATTTTATAAAATCATATATTTAATTTACTTAAGGTCATACTCTGATTTTGACCCGTAGTTGGTACTACTATTTTGGTTTGGTGCAATATCAAATTTGTTAATTATACATTCGGTAAAGCCAAAAAAATCCAACAAAACATGTATTGACCCGTGATTTGGTATTACAAATTGATGTGATCGTGTTTAGAGATCTTAATATACCAAATTTACAAATTGAAGTTATTG
>NC_025699.1:17944979-17949371 GCF_000633955.1 Camelina sativa
AAATCTAAACTTTTCTTTTGTTAGTTATTAGAATAATTAAAATATAATAGCATTTTCGTAATATGTCACATCAGAACTGGTTAAAATTTTTAACAACATAGCTTAAATAAGTATATAGATATATTTTAAAAATATAAACAATGTTGTATCCTAATTTTAATATATATTTGTTATTATTCAATGATTTAGATATGTAAATATTTAATCTTAGTTTTATAAATAAATTTAAGTTTATAATTTTCTAAATAGTTTGTTATTGTTTTCTAAGATTTCTGAAATAATAAATAGAATTTGTTTAATTATTTTATTACATAATTTCGAAATAATTTTATTATTATTTTATTAAATAATTTTGAAATTGTTTTATTAATGATTTCTTGTAATCTAATAAATTAATAAATACTATTTTTTGGATAATCATTTTCAGGTTACAACAAATTAATATTAAGATCTGTTATTATATTTTGTATTAAAATACAGTGGCATTTTGTGTAATATTTTACATCGAGTAGGGTTATTTATTTGAAGGATTGCTTAAATAAGGGGGCATTCTCAAAAATACCCCTTTTTCCATACCCCTTTTTAAAAATACCCTTTCATATTGACCATTTTTAAAACTACCCCTCTTTATATACAAAATGACTAAATTACCCTTTTTGAGTGACAGCAAAAATGTACAGTCATCAAAATCGAAAATATTTTCCCGCCAAAAAAGTTTCCCGCCAAAATTTTTTTTCCCGCCAAAAATCGAAAATTTTTCCCGAAAAAAAATATTTTTTCCCGCCAAAAAAAAAAATTCCCGCCAAAATCGAAAAATTTTCCCGCCAAAAATATTAAAATTTATACCTTTTAAAAACATTGTAAACGCTTTTAAAATTTAAAAGCGTTTACAAGGTTTTTAAAAGGTTTTTAAACACATTGTAAATGCTTTTAAAAAGCTTGTAAATGCTTTTAAAAAGCTTGTAAATGCTTTTAAAAGGTTTTTAAACACCTTGTAAACGCTTTTAAAAACTTTTTAAAAGCATTTACAAGGTGTTTAAAACCTTTTAAACCCTTTTAAAAATCTTATAAAAACTTTTACAAGGTTTTTAAAAACATTGTAAAAGCGTTTACAAGATGTTTAAAAACCTTTTAAAAATCTTTTTAAAAACTACTTGAGAACCTTTTAAAAACCTTTTAAAAATCTTGTAAAAGCGTTTACAAGTTGTTTAAAAAACCTTTTAAAACTCTTTAAAATATCTTGTAAAAGCCTTTACAAGGTGTTTATAAGGCTTTTATAAGGTAGAAATCTTATAAAACCTTTTAAAAACCTTGTAAATTTTTTTTGGCGGGAAAAATTTTGGCGGGAAAATTTTTTTTTTGAAATTTTTTATCAAAATTTTTTTGACAAAAAAATTTTTGGCGGGAAAATTTTTTCAAAAATTTTTTGGCGGGAAAATATGTCGGAAATTTTTTGGCGGGAAAATTTTGTTTTTCTTTTTATTGAATAAAATAATTTTCATCTAAGGGTAAAATGGTCATTAAAAATTAAAAGAGGGCAAAAATAAAAATGGCCAGAAAAGAGGGTATTTTTGAAAAGGGGTATATCAAAAGGGGTATTTTTAACAAATTCTCTTAAATAAGTATATAGATGCTATAAGGGAAGAAATAAATTTTGACGTGCTTACGTGGGTTGATTTTCTTTGCTTTGAAATGTAGTACCTAATTTACGTGGATAGATTTGTTTAGATTTAATGGCATATACAAACGAATATTGTGTTACCATATTTGTTTTTCTGATTTTTATGTGTTAATAACCATTTAATATTTGTTTGACTACTACACTTTAAAAAACACATATTTTTATTTCTATTGTATTTTTTAGATTTATGTGTTATTTCTATTGTATTTTTTATATAAAATATAATTTATGTTATTATTTTTAAATGTTTTTTTGGATAAAATATTATGCAATAAAATCATATGCTAAATATGAAGGCTTGAAAAAAACACATATTTTGTAAGTTTTATATTGTTAATGATTCTAGATAAATACATGTGCTATAACACTGGTTAAATTTTACTTCGTAATCTATCTTGTAACCCACTATTTAACTTGTAACCAATCAATCTATTAATTTCGTAATCTATCTTTGGTTAACGTTGTGGTCTATCGATAAAATTTGTGGAAATAAATTTGTAATATTGTATTTAAAGATCTTTGGAAACAACGTGATATATGACTAAAATCTTCCAAAAATGCAGTTTGAAATATCTATGATTTTATTTGTTACCATTAATATATCAATTATCAATTTAGAATATTTCTAATATTTAGGTGTAACCATTAATATTAATATATAGATTAATATATAACCTATCTATAACCTATTTGTAACCATTTGTAACTATTTATTAAAAATATAAAGTCTATAAAAATTATGTTGTGTACTTACCTTTTATTAAAAAGGGATTCTGATATTATATTTTGTAATTAAATACAGTGGCATTTTGTATAATATTTTACATATTAGTGTTATTTGTTGAAAGGGTTGATTAAATAATATAATAGAGATAATATACATAATACGTAGTTGTCGACTTTTATTTTAAAAGTTTTTGTAAATTAATTGGGATATGTACATAATATTACTATGTATTTACTTTTCTAGACGTCATATACATGGGTAATCTATAACTTGAATGTGCTGACCATATTGTATATAAATAATTTTAAGTACAAAACTGGTTTTTAATAGTGTAATATATATATATATATATATATGACTTATAATACTGGTTTTTGAAAATGTCTTTAATTTTGTGAATAAAATAATTTGGGCAATAACTTGTTATAAGTAAACTTTAATTGGGTATGGGTCTAATTTTTCAGAGATTTCTGATATGGGCTTCCTTGTTATGAAGCTTACTTTTTCAGAGATTCCTCTCACATAAGGTTTTCTAAGAGTGAGAGAAATGAAGCTTTAAGGTATGGTGATTCGACCTTTGAATAATGAAGTTATATTTATACTTAGAATTAACTTATGAATATTGTAGGGTATATTCGAATCGCCATATACATTTACCGTAAAGATAGTTATTTTGATGAGATATCAATCTTTGTTTGTTATGGTTGTTTTCCAAATGTGGAACCAAGATTGTAATCTTTTTAGTATATTGGACGATTTTATATTGATGAGATTGATATTGTGTAGAGGTGTAATTTTTGGTTGATTGATATTATTGCTATCTTTATGGTATAGTGATGAGATTGTAAAGCGAGATTTCTAGATTAGTATTCGTGATAGAGAGGTAATTAAGTACTTGAAAACACATATTCACATTTCTTTTAAATCACTCTGTCTTGATTAGGAATCATTTTCAATCAAGTTATGATCTTCTCATAATAATTAGCATAAATGTAGGACTGGAAGATATTTTATTGTTCACATATAGTTGGTCATATATAGAAGGATTTAAATAGGCTGTGATATTTATTTGGTAATCGTTAATATGTACCAAAATAGGCTGTTAGATGTGTAATTTTTGGTTAAATGTCTTTGATAGATATTGATAACCCATACATAAAGCCCACAAGATATCAAGTAGATCCGATTTTGTAATTTCGGGTTTGTTTTCTATTATAACCCGATTCAAGAATCATTAAAGTCGAAATTGACCTTCTCGGAGATGTGTTCAGCTGTTGGCGTAAGGGGTATTTTTGAGAGAAGTCAAAGTTGTACTTCTCTTTTACTATAATAGGGATGGCTTTTAAAAATGTAACATCCGCGAACCGGAATATGGGTTTTTGGTTGGGGTGTCAATCGATACCCTTGTAGCATCGATCGACACCACTATTTCTGGGTTCGTCGGGTTTGTTTTAATCGTCGATTTGGTTCGGTTTGGTTTAAGGAAACATTGAACCGGGTCTTAAAAGGAAGAAAACGACCTAGGTTGTGTTTCAGATGTTGTTGTGTCGCCGTTTGTGAGTTTTTGAGGAAAAAGAGAGAAAACCTTGTTCTTGAGTTTTGAGAGAGATTGGTGAGATTCCTTGCTGTTCTTGGGAGATCTAAGGCTGGGAAGGTGTTAGAAGCTTGCTAGGAGTGAGGGAATTCGTTCTTGTTGGTCAGAATCTTCTTGCAGAGAGGTGAGTGCATGACCATGGCTTATCTAAGCTAAGATCTATAGATTTTATGTGATTTGGTGCTTATGTGGTTGTTTCTTTGAGTTCTCTATGGTATTTCGTCGCTGTTTTGGCTGGGTTTGGCTTCTGGGAGTGCAAGGAGCGGATTGGAGAAGATTGGAGGTGAGATTCGAAGTTTTTGATCGAAGGAAATCGCTGCTCGGCAACGGTGTCGGTCGACACCAGTTGGGGTGTCGGTCGACACCAACGCGAGGACGGCTCGAGACTTT
>NC_025699.1:17949594-17979435 GCF_000633955.1 Camelina sativa
TATTTGATTTATGCTATTTGGAATCAATACTGGATATTATTTTATTGGTTAATGGTTATTGGTTTTATTGGATATTTATTGGTATGTTGTTCCGCTGTTGGTTGTGAATGTGGTTAGGTGGCTAGTGGGTATGGGACCACTAGTTGTAGTTATTTATTATATTATATTTATTATTTATTATTAAAAAAGGGTCGGTTGTTTCATTTTGGTATCAGAGCCCTTACGGTTCTAGGTTTGGGTTCACTAGGTTTCTGTTGTAGATGTTTGGGATTTGCATGCTTGATTGATTATGTGAGTTAGTCAATTGTGTGTGGCAAGGAGTCCTAGAACATCCTCTTCGAGCCGATTGTGTGATTCCACAGTGAGTTTATGTTTCCTGTGTTATAACATAAATTGTTTGCTTTGCCTTCTGTTCCTTGTAGTGCAGATGGTTAGAGATGAGGCTGTGGCTGGTCGAGGTCGTGGGCGCGGACGTAGTCGTGGACGCGGATGTGGTCGTGGTAGGGGCAGAGTCCCAATGGTTAGTGAGACCGAGGACCAGAGTGTGACAGCTGAGGGTGTTGGCGAGTCGCAGGGTGTTCCGGGGGATTCCGTGAGTGTGGCAGGAGGGGGCGGTGTTGATGCTCCAGTGGCCGGTGATGCTAGGGTCCCGGGTGTGGGAGTCCCAGCGGGTGGAGTCCCTGGTACTGACTTTGCGGCTCTGCTAGCAGAGGTGTTGGCGCGGTTACCACCAGTGGTACCGGCTCAGGCTCAGGTAGTGCCACCAGTGATGGCGGAGGAGCGGCAGCCAGTAGCTGCGGATGTGGGTGTTCATGCTTGTTATCTCAGCATGTTGACAGAGATGGGTCGGTTGCGTACTGAGCAGTTTCCGGGAGGTGTAGATCCAACTGCTGTNAGGAGTTTTGGGTGGACATAGGGGTCTACTTTTTGAGTGGTGATGCTGAGTTGTGGTGGAGATCTGTGGCTGCTAGGAGGGTGCAGCGGGAGATGACTTGGGCTGACTTCGTTTTGGAGTTCAACCGCAAGTATTTTCCTAGAGAGGCATTGGATCGTTTGGAGGTGCAGTTCCTTCATTTGTCTCAGGGGACACGGTCAGTGCGGGAGCTGGACTTGGAGTTCAGTCGACTTTTTTGTTATGGGGGTCGGGCTATAGAGCCTGAGGAGGCTCAGGTCAGGAGGTTTATGAGGGCTCTACGTCATAATTTGAGTGTTCATTGTAGAGGGAGGTATTATGCTACGCGTGCAGAGCTGGTTGAGACAGCAGCAGAGACTGAGGAGGATATCCGGGCACAGTCAGTGTCGGTTACTCCAGCAGTTCAGCCTAGTAGGGCTCAGCAGCAGGGTGGTTCGAGCAGGGGCGGTAGACCTGCACAGGAAACTAAGAGGAAGTGGGAGGCTACGCAGAGACCGAGTGGTGCAAGTTGCTTCGGTTGTGGGAGCAAGGATCACAAGGTTGCTAGTTGTCCCAAGAGGAGTGCTCCGACGGTAGCGGCTCGTGTATGCTATCATTGTAGGGAGACAGGGCAATCAGGCCTTTTTGTCCCAAGTTGCAGCCAGCAGCAGTGGCAGCGTTGCAGTAGGTGCAGCCTGGAGGTCAGCAGGTGGCACGGATTAAGCAGGCGCCACGGGTTTACACGACAGCGGAGACTGGTGGAACCAGTGCCGGAGCGATCACATGTATAATTTCTGGTACTTAATCTTTGTGAATTTTTAGTAGGGTCAGATTTTATGTTTCCTGTGATAAAGTTGTTAGGTTCTCAACACATGAGGTTTGTGTAGGGACCTTGTTGGTGGGCGGTTTTAAGTCCCATGTTATGTTTGATTCTGGAGCTTCTCATAGCTTCATTACCCCGGAGTGTGCAGAGCGTGCGGGGATCAGCAGGGATCCTGGAGAGCGTGCAGGAGTTGTCAGGGTTGCGGGAGGTGAGTTCCTGAGAGTGATTGGACCAGCTAGAGGAATTGATATTCAGATCGCAGGGGAGTCGTAGCCAGCGGATTTGCTTATCGGCCCAGTAGAGCTATATGATGTTATTCTTGGGATGGATTGGTTGCATCGGCATAGGGTGCATTTGGATTGCCATCGGGGTAGAGTGGAGTTTGAGCGTTCAGGAGGAAAGTNCGTTCAGGAGGGAAGTTGGTTTTTCAGGGTATTAGACCGACTTCGGGGAGTCTCGTGATCTTAGCCATTCAGGCTGGGAAGATGATCGAGAAGGGCCGTGAGGCTTATTTGGTTAATATATCAATGCCAGAGTCAGTGGGGAAGACTACGGTTAGCGGTATTCCAGTAGTGGAAGAGTTTGAGGATGTGTTTCAGTCTTTGCAGGGATTACCACCATCTCGGTCGGATCCCTTTACCATTGAACTGGAACCGGGGACGACACCGTTATCCAAGGCTCCTTACAGAATGGCTCCAGCAGAGTTGGCAGAGCTGAAGAAGCAGCTAGAAGATTTGTTGAGTAAGGGATTCATCCGTCCTAGTGTATCACCGTGGGGAGCGCCGGTGTTGTTTGTGAAGAAGAAGGATGGGAGTTTCAGGTTGTGTATTGATTATCGGGGTTTGAACCGGGTCACTGTGAAGAACAAGTATCCTCTTCCTAGGATCGATGAGTTGTTGGATCAGTTGAGGGGTGCTACTTGGTTCTCCAAGGTAGATCTGGCGTCGGGTTATCATCAGATACCGATAGATGAGGCAGATGTGAGGAAGACTGCTTTCAGGACGAGATATGGGCACTATGAGTTTGTGGTGATGCCCTTCGGATTGACTAACGCGCCAGCAGCGTTTATGAGATTGATGAACAGTGTGTTTCAGGAGTTTCTGGATGTATCTGTCATCATTTTCATCGACGATATCCTGGTCTATTCTAAGAGTCCTGAGGAGCATGCAGTGCATTTGAGGGCAGTTATGGAGAAGCTGCGGGAGCAGAAGTTGTTTGCCAAGTTGAGCAAGTGTAGTTTTTGGCAGCGTGAGATGGGCTTTCTGGGTCACATTGTTTCTGCAGAGGGGGTTTCTGTAGATCCAGAGAAGATTCAGGCTATCAGAGATTGGCCTAGACCGCAGAATGCCACAGAGATCAGGAGTTTCCTTGGATTGGCAGGGTACTACAGGAGATTTGTGCAGGGGTTTGCAAGCAGAGCACGTCCTATGACTAAGTTGACAGGGAAGGATGTTCCTTTTGTCTGGTCAGAAGAGTGTGAGGAAGGCTTTGCAAGCCTGAAGGAGATGTTGACTACTGCGCCAGTGTTGGCTTTGCCTGAGCAGGGAGAACCCTATGTGGTTTATACAGATGCATCTAGAGTTGGTTTGGGTTGTGTTCTGATGCAGCATGGGAAGGTGATTGCCTATGCTTCGCGGCAGTTGCGGGTGCATGAAGGCAACTATCCTACTCATGATTTGGAGATGGGTGCTGTAGTTTTTGCCCTGAAGATTTGGAGATCTTATCTTTATGGTGCAAAGGTACAGGTGTTTACAGATCATAAGAGCCTGAAGTATATATTCACTCAGCCTGAGCTGAATTTGAGACAGAGGCGGTGGATGGAGCTTGTGGCAGATTATGATTTGGAGATAGCCTATCATCCTGGAAAGGCTAACACGGTTGCAGATGCTCTGAGTCGGAAGAGGGTAGCTTCGGCTCAGGAGCAGGAGATGGAGTCTCTGGTAGGGGAGATCAGTGCTTTGAGCTTATGTGCTGTTTCACAGGAACCGTTGTGTTTGGAAGCAGTAGATAGAGCAGATCTTCTGAGTAGGGTGCAGTGGGCTTAGGAGAAGGATTTGGGGCTGGTGAATGCCTCTAAGGATGTGGATTCAGAGTATCAGGTCTCAGATAATGGTACTATCTTGGTGCACGGTCGGGTTTGTGTGCCCAAGGATGAGGAGTTGAGACAGGAGATTCTGAGAGAGGCTCATGCGAGCAAGTTGTCCATTCATCCAGGAGCGACTAAGATGTACCGTGATCTCAAGAGGTACTATCATTGGGTCGGGATGAAGAAGGATGTAGCGGGTTGGGGTTCGAGGTGTGATGTGTGTCAGCTAGTGAATGCTGAGCATTAGGTTCCTGGCGGGTTACTGAAGAGTTTACCCATTCCTGAGTGGAAGTGGGATATGATCACTATGGATTTTGTGGTGGGATTGCCAGTGTCACGGACCTTTGATGCTATTTGGGTCATTGTGGACCGGTTGACTAAGTCAGCACATTTTCTGGCCATTAAGAAGACTGATGGAGCAGCGGTCTTGGCTAAGAAGTATGTGAGGGAGATAGTCAGGTTGCATGGGGTGCCAGCGAGCATTGTGTCTGATAGGGATTCCAAGTTCACTTCGGTGTTCTGGAAGGCGTTTCAGGCAGAGATGGGCACTAAGGTGCATATGAGTACAGCTTATCATCCCCAGACTGATGGACAGTCAGAGAGGACGATCCAGACGCTGGAGGATTTGCTGAGGATGTGTGTGTTGGATTGGGGTGGCCATTGGGCAGATCACCTGAACCTGGTAGAGTTTGCTTACAACAACAGCTATCAGGCGAGTATTAAGATGGCTCCTTATGAGGCTTTGTATGGGAGGCCATGTCGTACACCATTATGCTGGACTCAGGTGGGGGAGAGGAGCATGTTTGGTGCTAGTTTTGTTCAGGAGACCTCAGAGAAGATTCGGGTTCTCAAGCTGAACATGAAGGAGGCTCAGGATAGGCAGAGGAGTTATGCTGATAGGAGGAGGAGAGATCTTGAGTTTCAGGTAGGAGACAGGGTGTACCTCAAGATGGCCATGTTGCGGGGTCCGAACAGGTCATTGTCAGAGATTAAGTTGAATCCAAGGTATATGGGTCCATTCAGAGTGATTGAGCGGATTGGACCAGTGGCATATAGATTGGAGTTACTTGAGGTTATGCATGCATTCCATAAGGTTTTCCATGTGTCTATGTTGCGGAAGTGTCTACGTGAGGGTGAGCAGGTGTTGGCTAAGATTCCTGAGGATCTTCAGCCTAACATGACTGTGGAGGCGAAACCAATGAGGGTTCTCGAGAGGAGGATCAAAGAACTTCGGAAGAAGAAGATTCCTTTGATGAGAGTCCTGTCGGACTTTAATGGTGTTGAGGAGCAGACTTGGGAGCCTGAGGCAAAGATGAAGGCAAGGTTCAAGAAGTGGTATGAGAAGCAAGCCGCGACTTGAGCTTGTTTAGCCTGGTCCCATCTGTAATCCGTGGCTGGAGCGGGAATGGAGTATTCCAGCCCATCTCTCTTGTTACTCGGTCGCTTAGGGTGGTTGGTTGTGCGACTCAGTAACAAGATGAGGTGGTGTTCGGGGTACAAAGTTTCCGTGAGGCGGGGTTTGGGGGAAAGTTTCCTGAAATAGAAGTTTCCAAAAGTGGAAAGTTCCAGAAAATGGAAAGTGCTAAATATGGAAAGTTTTGCGGGAGTTAGAATTTGTCCATTTTAGCGGTGGGAAGCCTTGGAGGGGCTTTTGTGGCCTTTGTGGCGGACTTTCGAGTCAGTGTGCCTGTGTGTGACGGTCTTTTTAGATATTGTGTGGCCTTTGTGGCGGGCTTTTAGCCAATTGTGTGGCCTTTGTGGCGGGCTTTTAGCCAATTGTTGGCCTTTGTGGCGGGCTGTTTAGCCAGAGTGTCCTCGTGACGGTCCTTCGGGACGGATGGTCTTTGTGACGGTCCTTCGGGACAGATGGTCTTTGTGACGGTCCTTCGGGACGGATAGTCTTTGTGACGGTCCTTCGGGACAGATGGTCTTTGTAACGGTCCTTCGGGACAGATGATCTTTGTGACGGTCCTTCGGAACGAGTGGCCTTGGTGGCGGTCCTCTTTAGGACATTTGTTTTTGCCTTGGTGGCGGTCCCCGTTAGGACATTTTGTTGGCCTTTGTGGCGGCCCTTGTGGCGTGTATATGATCCTTGTGTGGTCATGGGGTATCCCGGTGAGGGGATATGTGGTTGGTAGGACATTGAGATGTTTTTACGTGAGCCACGGGAAGGAAACCTGGATAGGGATAGGACTCAGACGTGTTCAGAATCGTTTGCTCGCGACTCTTGGGGGACTTAGGTTCTCCTAGTACTGCCATATTTAGAGACTTTGTGGCTCAGGAGTAGGGTTGGTATATCGACTTCGGATGACGATCCGGGGGCGCGCTGTAAGGTGGCAACCTGAGAGACGAGTTTGGAATTTTCCTTATATATTTTGGCATGCAGACTTAGGTCTGATGAGGAGCCAATAGAACTCAAGGTTTAGGCCTATGAGTAAAGGAAAGTCCAAAAAGTCAAGAGCAAATGACGCCTGGAGCGTGAGTCTATCGCCTAGAAGTGACCTTCTGTAGATCGGTCGGAGGAGTGCAGGCCGTGGAGACGGTTGCACGGGAGTCCTTGGCTGATGGTTGTTCGAGATTTGAGGACGAATCTAGATTGGTGGGGGAGAATTGTAACATTCGCGAACCGGAATATGCGTTTTGGTTGGGGTGTCGATCGATACCCTTGTAGCATCGATCGACACCACTACTTCTGGGTTCGTCGGGTTTGTTTTAATTGTCGATTTGGTTCGGTTTGGTTTAAGGAAACCATTGAACCGGGTCTTAAAAGGAAGAAAACGACCTAGGTCGTGTTTCAGATGTTGTTGTGTTGCCGTTTGTGAGTTTTTGAGGAAAAAGAGAGAAAACCTTGTTCTTGAGTTATGAGAGAGATTGGTGAGATTCCTTGCTGTTCTTGGGAGATCTAAGGCTGGGAAGGAGCTAGAAGCTTGCTAGGAGTGAGGGAATTCGTTCTTGTTGGTTAGAATCTTCTTGCAGAGAGGTGAGTGCATGACCATGGCTTATCTAAGCTAAGATCTCTAGATTTTATGTGATTTGGTGCTTATGTGGTTGTTTCTTTGAGTTCTCTATGGTATTTCGTCGCTGTTTTGGCTGGGTTTGGCTTCTGGGAGTGCAAGGAGCGGATTGGAGAAGATTGGAAGCGAGATTCGGAGTTTTTGATCGAAGGAAATCGCTGCTCGGCAACGGTGTCGGTCGACACCAGTTGGGGTGTCGGTCGACACCAACGCGAGGACGGCTCGAGACTTTGGCGAGTGTCGATCGATGCCATGTGGAGGTGTCGGTCGACACAACCTAGGGTTTTCGGGAGTGTCGGGCAGGGTGTCGGTCGACACTAGATTGTCAGTGTTGATCAACACCTTCTGGTGTCAGTCGACACCCTTCTTTCAGCTACGACGGATTGTTGTATGCTTTGTATATTGCCTGGTTTGTTTATTTGATTGTTGATTATGGCTTGTAGAGATCTTATTGCTTGTGTGTATTGCCCAGTAGATGGGAGGATTGCCTCAATAAGTATTTGTGATAATACTTACGCATCTCAATTGTTGTTTGTGGTGTGCAGGTAAAGGCAAAGTGTGATCGTGGAATCAAAGGCAATGAAGAGGAGGATGTTCTAGGGACTCGATTGATTGTTTACCTTGCATTGTTAGGTTGCTAGAGTTGAGTCTTAGAGCATTGTTAGGATTGCTGGCTATTTGATTTATGCTATTTGGAATCAATACTGGATATTATTTTATTGGTTAATGGTTATTAGTTTTATTGGATATTTATTGGTATGTTATTCTGCTGTTGGTTGTGAATGTGGTTAGGTGGCTAATGGATATGGGACCACTAGTTGTAGTTATTTATTATATTATATATTTTTTTTTTTTTTTTAAAAAGGTCGTTTCAAAAAATTAAAATAAATTTATGTGCTCTTGCAATCTGAAAGAAAAATTCTCTGATTCAAAGGTAACGATGGATGGGATGAATTTTACATGTCTTTGACCATTTTACATATCCATAACAAACCCTAGACTTTTGTACATAGATGGTTTATTTGACTTCAAATTGGTAACCATAATTTAGGAAAAGAATTAGGAAGAATGTGATATTCTTTTTCATTTTTCAAAATTTTTACTATTTAAAAGTAATAACTTTTCCATCTCACTCCTCATAAAATAGCAAATGTTCTTCTCCAAAATTGATGACGAACAAATGGAACAAAAAAAAATAGCAAATATCAATCTTAAGGTTTTATTTGAAATGTATCAATCGTAAAATATTTTTATATAGTAATTAAACTAAAAATTATTTAAATTACTCTTAAAATTTCATTCTATGTTAATATTAAATTATTATTTAACATGACATCTATAAATTTAATTCACAAATTTTATTTTAAAATCAAATGTAAAATCTACACATTGAAAGTAGTATTAGTATTTTCATTGAAATTTGATTTATTTAATATTTAATATATTTTAAAAGATATTGTTATTGGTTTGTTACCATTTATTTTTTATTTTTTTCTACATATTTTCCTTCTATTTCTTAAAAATTGTTTATTCTGTTCCGCACTGTTCTTTTAAAATATTTTCGATTTATATTAAAATATGTTAACTTTTTTACTTCAAGATTACTACACCAACTAAAAAGAATTTCAACATAACACCCCAACTAAAACTTTTTTCATTATAACACACAAACTTATAAAATTTAAAAATTTAACCTCATGCCTTAACGGAAAGTTAAGGTCATTACTTTTTTTTTGTCAACAACGTCATTACTTCTCTTATATTTAATAAAATTATTTGATTTTTTTAATAAAATTACTAAATTTCTGAACAATAAAAATAAAATCTTACTTTGTTTTTAAAATTAGAAAAACAAAAATATAATCCTTTTTTTTTTTTTAAATTACAAAAAAAAAATTTAAGTTCCAAAATAAAATTTCTGTTAATTATTAAAAAATTATATCAAATTATTATTATAGTGCAAAATTAAGGAATATAAGATAAAATATGAATATTATATATCAAACTATATCTCTTGATACAAATTTATTTTGTAAAAAAAAAAAAGAAAAGCTTTGAGAGGTTAATATATGTTTTGAAAACTTTTGGAACAACAACTATTGTTGTAACTTGGAAGTATGCAAGTTTTTTTTTTTTTTTGTTATCAAAAACTATATTATATTCCTTTTTGATGTGTGTGGTTGGCAACTCTGAGGCTCAGCCTTTTTCATCTTTGTCTCTTCTCATATTTTCTCTTCTCTTCTTTTGCTTTGCTCCACTTAAAAAATAAAAAAAATAAAAAAAATAAAAATAGTGTTTAGTTGGAGGCAGAAGATGGAGAGAAACTAAGATTTGAGAATATTGAATCGTGTTATTGGTGAAGAATCTCAGTTACAGTTTCTGTATCTTCCTTAACATGGCATCAATAGCAGGAGGATCATTTGGAGTCCCCAGCACTCGTATCTCCATAACCACCCCAACTCTGTCTTCCTCTTCTTTGTTTCCACCACTAACACTGGTTTGTAATGTCTTCACAAATTCTATGGAGCTTGTATCTCATTTGTATTCACAGTACAGTATGATTCAAGTTTTTTCTTGTCTCTTTTGCAGCAATCAAGTAATAAAAAGGACAACCAATTGCGGTGTGCTGTGCAAGAATCTTCAACTACTTCTACTGGTAAATATTGGATTGCGTAAAACAGAATGTTTGGTTCAAAAATACAAGAGAGTAACTTTCTTGTTTCTCTTTCCTAGTTGCAACTGAAAAGAAAGACAAAGAAAAAGAAGAGACAGCAGTGGCGGTTCCGGCAAAGAAACCTAAACCCGCAGCTGCGAAACCGCTGAGACAGATGATGGAAGAAGACGTGATTCCTCCTTTAATAGCCATTCTTGAAGCTCAAGATGATATCTCCGAGTTAGATTTATCTTTTCAAGAAGATGCTAAGGTTTCTTGATTCTAACTTCTAACACAATTATCATCATCATCATTAACTAACTTGTGTTTGTTACTGAGCCAGCTAGAAGGTTTTTTCTTGAAGAAAGGTATTCCATATTCCTTTTGGGCCTTCTTCCCCACTGGAAACCTCACAGGTGATTATTTCTGATGTTGTTCGTTTCTTAAGACAATTATTGTAGCAAATTTCAATGCAACATTATGTCTTTGGTTTGTTGGTTAAAACAGGAGCAAAAGGATTTTCAATTTCATCACACGGGTCAGGTCCAAGCACCGTGGAACCTTTTCTGGTCGACGAGAGGAAACCTACTGCAAACCACGTTGTGTTTTGGGTCGAGAAGCGCCTCGCTGCACAAGGGATCATTCCCGTTTGGAACGAATGAGGTTTTTTATTCACTTGTAACTACATTACATTGCAAATATTTGTATACCAAAAATTGAAGAAAACATTAAACCCCTATCTCTCTCTCAAAACTTGATTAGGAAACACACTTCGTTTATGCTAATTCATTTTCAGTTGAGACTATTCTCTTCCTCGCCTTCTCAGCCTGCAAATATTTAGATTCAAACCATTAGGACCAAAAAGAAACTGAAGTAAAGCTGAAATGGCTAATCTTATATACAAAGTTTCTTACCTGTTCCTTCCAGTTAATGGTAGCTGTGACAATAGCCAATACAGTGGCTTGCACAGTGGATCCAACCACAACACCGCACCACAGTCCTTTACCGTTAAGATCATGCCTGAAAGCTAAGTAAACTCCAACAGGAGCTCCTACGAGATAATAAGAGAAAATATTGTTCCAAGCTCCAATGTGTTGCCAACCACTACCCCTAGCAACACCATTAAGAACTGCAGTGAAGCCGTCGAGGATAAAGGAGAGACAGAGCAAAGGAGATAAGTCAGCCACATAGTCCACAACTTCTTTGCTATTGCTGAATGCGTAGCCTATGATGTTCCTGAAGGTGAAAAGAAGTATGCTAAAGAAAGCTGACTCTACCAGCCAGAGACAAAGCCCTGCCAATACTGAAACCCTAGCAACTTGAGGATTCCCAGCTCCCAAATTGTTTGAGACCCGTGTGCTGCAAGAAACAAATCACTAATGTTTAGGACATGTATACAGAGGAATTTTAAGATGTTTTATATTAAAGACTGAGATCATACCTCACAGCTGCCGCAACTCCGGATGAAATCACATAGTGCAAAGTTTCTGTTGTAAGACTGAGAAGAATTAAGGAAATTAGGACTACTACTTTTCAATAAAGAGAAAACAAAAAGGATACACAAAAGCATTACTTACCATATGGAGAGAACAGAGGTTTCGAGTTTTGGGTTAGAGAGAAGACCTGAGCAGAGTATTAGTAGCTCAAATAGCCACCATTCTAAGCTATTAGAAGAAGATAGAGAAAATGCAAATGAGGTAAGAAGAAGGCATTAGTGTATGTAACTTTAATAATAAACACAACTTATAATGACTTACCAAATCATTGCAGCTGATGGGACTCCGTATTGGAAGAACTGCTTAACACAAGACACAAAATCTTCAGACACAAATCCGCGAGTCTTCTCACAAGAGCTGGAGAATCTCACATAACATGAGAGTATCACAGCGTAAAACCAGAAAGACACACTAGTAGCCATGGCAGGTCCATTGCTTCCCAGAACAAACACCAAAACGAAAACCCAACAAACCAAAACGTGGAATAAAAGGGTGGTCACAGCAGTGTAGAGCAGAGGGAGAACCAACCCTTGTGTCAGTAGAAACCGAGTCAGTGGTATAACAATCGCTTGGGCGAACAAAACCGGTATGAGCCAAAAGGCGTAGGAGCCAGCGATTTTTGATATGTCAGGGTCTTGTCCGAGAGAAATCAAGATCTTTTCGATGTAAAACCAAATAATTGATATGATGAAACAAATTGGTATGTTGGAAGCAATTGCAGAGTATGTGTAAGTTCCGATTTTTTCGTATTGCTTGGCTCCATAAGCTTGGCCACAAAGAGTTTCTAGTGCACCCACTAATCCATACTGAACACATAATTAAACTGTTTTCAGTACTTGAGAGAGAGAGTTGATTGGTCACAAACTCAAAATTGCAAGAGGTAAGAGTCATAACATAATTACCATAATGCTGAAACCGGTTACGTTTGTGAAAGAGGTGGCAAGAGCGACGCCGGAGAGCTGAAGCTCGCCGTTGTGACCAGCGACCATGACTGAGATGACAGGTAACAAGTACTGAGAAATGGTCACGGTGGCCATAGGAGCGGCCAAGCGCGTCACTCTCTTCAGCTCGGCGGTGAGCTGACCACTTTGCCATGTGGATTTACAGGTGACCAGCTCGTCTCGCTCAAGAAATGGCTCTTCCATCGTCTTTCTTTTCTAATGTTGAAGGCTTTGCGGCTAATGGTTCTATCTTTTGTAGAGTATAGACCGACTCAATCTTTATAGACCATGACACGAATGTTGATGTCAGTGATTGACTTTTTTTGTATAGAATATACAGTATTCAATTTAGTTTACACGACTCTTTAGAACGACCAATAAAAGCAATTTGTTTTCCACGACAATCCTGATTTGAACTTTCATATCATTTTATGCTAAACCAAAAGAGTATATTATATTAAGTCGACATATTAAAGTATATTATTAAATTTTAGACATCAGAAATTTCCGTAATGACGTTGTATTGTTTTCTCTTTACTGTGTATAAAACGAAAAGGTTTTCTCTTTAATGGTGGACATTAAGGTTCTTTACAAATTAAAATATGGGATAATTTCATAGGATAATTAATCTTTTCAATGTTTAATACACCCTGTTTGACCAAAAAGAATATTTAATATACCGTATCTATACTATTTTTTTATTTAATTATTTTAAAACATAAAGTCGAGGTGTAATTTTTTTATATCTAAAATATTTTAATTTGATTGGTGTACTACCGAATTCTCAGCTGAACTAAACATATATGTGGTGCTGAAAAAACAGTTGAACAAGGCTGTATTCAGCTAAATTTAATAANTACCTAGCAGCCAGCAAATCCAATATATGTTACAAAATTATCAATATAAATACATATTCAAGATGACATCATGACATTAGTTTTTCTTTTAATAGTGTTCATTTATATATTAAATCATTTACATCAAGAACATATTTGAAGAGTAATCTATCATGTTTTGTACCATCCGAGTTTGAACATTCAATCTTCATTTAATTATTTTTGTTGATTTCAAAGTTTATATATTCCTAAAGTGTTTTAATTTCTAATATAATTTTAAAGGTTAAATAAGTGTTAAGTCAAGACTTCTAAATTCTTTAGTTAATGAGTGGTTGGAAAAAAAGAGAGTGAATGATAGATATATAGGAGTGGTGAATCATGTTGGAATGACTTGTTTGCACTCATGTTTGTTGACAAAGTTACGAGATTGGTACAATCTTTGGTGAACCACAGGCCTCAAATCTCAATCTTAAGTTAAGCGACCAAGTTCAAAAAAAAAAATAATCTTCTTTTCCACATTTGTCTCTTGTCTTAGTTCATCTATCTCAAAATGAATTAGGAAACACATGACCGTCTTTTGCAATATGTAGTTACAACATTCTAACATGGCCTACCCATATGCATATAATATGGCCTACAAAAATATACATATGTGTTTGGTGCATACAAAACAGTTTAGAGGGCTATGAGCTAGAAACACCCTTCCTTTAAGCCAATCCATTTTCAGCTGAGACTATTCTCTTTCTAGCCTTCTCAGCCTACAAATCATAGATTTCAATTACTTCAATGCATTAAAGAAAAATAAGTAAAAGAATGTATAAGTGTAATGAGCTGAAATGGCTAATCTTCTATTCTAAGTGTTTTTTACCTGTTCCTTCCAGTTTATGGAAGCTGTGACGATAGTCAGTATAATGGCTTGCACAGCGGATCCTACCACAACACCACACCAAAGTCCTTTTCCGTTTAACTCACGACTGAAACCTAAGTAAATTCCAACCGGAGCTCCTACGAGGTAATAAGCTACCACGTTGTTCAAAGCTCCAATGTGTTGCCAGCCACTTCCCCTAGCAACCCCATTGAGAACGGCAGTGAAGCTGTCGAGGATGAAGGAAAGACAGAGCAAAGGAGATAGTTCAGCCACATAGTCCACAACTTCTTTGCTGTTGCTGAATGCGTAGCCTATGATGTTCCGGCAGGTAAAGAGAAGTGTGGTAAAGAAAGCTGACTCTACTAGCCAGAGACAAAGCCCTGCCAATACTGAAACCCTAGCAACTTGAGGAATCCCAGCTCCCAATTTGTTTGATACGCGTGTGCTGCAAGAATTCAAATGATTAATGTTCAGGATGAAACTGTTGAACATGTTTATGTTTGAAAATTGAGATCATACCTCACAGCCGCCGCGATTCCAGCTGGAATGACATAGTGCAAACTTGCTGTTGTAAGACTTACATGAAAGAAATAGGATTCATTAGTTTTTTAACAGAGAGAATATAATAAAGATGAAACGAAGTCATTCTGTATATATGATACTTACCAAATTGAAAGGACAGAGGTCTCGAGTTTCGGGTTCGGTAGAAGACCTGAACAGAGTATGAGCAGCTCAAACAGCCACCATTCTAGGCTATTAAAGGAAAACAAAGAAAATGCAAACTAAATAAGAAGAAGCATTAGTGTATGTAACTTGACCAACAAGAAACTTAAAAAGTGACTTACCAAGTCATTGCAGCTGATGGGACTCCGTATTGGAAGAACTGCTTGACACAAGACACAAAATCTTCAGACATAAATCCGCGAGTCTTCTTGCAAGAGCTGGAGAATCTCACATAACATGAGAGCATCACAGCGTAAAACCAGAAAGACACACCAATAGCCATGGCAGCTCCATTACTTTCCAGACCAAACCCGAAAACCAAAGCCCAGCAAACCGGGATGTGGAACAAAAGGGTGGTCAGGGTAGTGTAGAGCAGCGGAAGAACCAACCCTTGTGCCAGCAGAAAGCGTGTCAGTGGTATGACAATCGCGTGGGCGAATAAAGCCGGTATGAGCCACAAGGCGTAGGAGCCAGCGACTCTGGATATGTCAGGGTCTTGTCCGAGAGAGATTAAAAGCTTTTCGATGTAAATCCATAGAACTGATATGAGGACACAAATAGGGATGTTGGAAGCGATTGCAGCGTATGTGTAGGTTCCAATTTTTTCGTATTGTTTTGCTCCATAAGCTTGGCCACAAAGAGTTTCTAGTGCACCCACTAACCCAAACTGCAAAAACAGAGTTGAAGTGTTATCAAGATTTGAGAGTCAACTTGATAATATTGAACTAAAGAGGAGAGAGTAGTCATTACCATAATGCTAAAACCGGAGACATTTGTGAAGGAGGTTGCAAGAGCCACGCCGGAAAGCTGGAGCTCGCCGTTGTGACCAGCGACCATGACTGAGATGACAGGTAACAAGTACTGAGAAATGGTCACGGCGGCCATAGGAGCGGCCAAGCGGCTCACTTTCTTCAGCTCGAAGAAGGGCTGACCACTTTGCCATGTGGTTTTACCGGGGACCAGCTGCTCGTCTTGCGGAAGAAATGGCTCTTCCATTGTCGTCTTCTTGGTCTTGAAAAATTTGCCTTTCATTTCTGATGATATACTCTTATCTTTTTATAGACAGATGACGAAACCAATGTCAACAACGTAGACTATACTTTTTGGAAATTGTGGGAATAGAATATTAAATTTATACGACTCTTTAGCTCCACCAGTAGAAGCATTTTATCTTTTCCACGAAGATTCTCAAAAAGTATACTATTATTAGATTTTACATGTTAAAGACTTAAAGTAAACATCAAAGTTTTCTGCAATGACGTTGTATAGTTTCTCTTTAATAATTGTCCTTTTTTCTTATAAGTTCTATAAAAATGACAAAATCTTCCATCAACTTCACCTGTAACGTATGGCAGTTTTACTTTTAGTCTACCGTAGTGGATAAACCAATTAATTAAGCTTTTATCCAATCAGTTAACTGTAAGATACTTGGGAGTCACGTCTATATAATAAATAAGTATGTCTTTCAGACTTTGACTCACAGGCTTTTTATTTAGTCTACGTTATTACAACCAAAAAATAAGTTTACTCCACATTAAAACCATTTCAAAACTATAAACCTGCGAAACAAGTCCCAAGAATCGTTCGAGAAGAAACAAGTCCGCCATTGAAAATAAATTTGTGTTTATTAAATTAAATAAAGTTAGGATTGAACAAAATAACTAGAATCGGAACACTGAACCAATAAAACCATGCCGAACCAAATTTGATAGCTAAAAATATCAGCTTGTATCCTTTATACAAATAGTTTTTTTTTTGTCAAAATTCAAAGGATACCCAAGATATCTTAAAACAGAATGATAGACTGAAATACCTAGAAATAGTAACCACAATTATAAATATGAGCCCAAACATTAGTTATGTTTAGACTAAAAATAATCAAAATTATCTCAATAACTAAAATATCCAAATGTTGCTAGTTACATTTTGACAAAATTAATCTTTTTTTTTTTTGCAAATCTACAACAAATTTCATTAAAATCGAATATATTTTTTTAATGCATATTTCAGACTGTTTGACTATTTTGGATTGCTCGGATAAAATAATCTGCTCCAGACTAAACTCTTTAAAATTTAGATTTTAGTTCAGTTTTTTATTTAAATATATGAACCGATCCAAATCGAGAGACAAGCTAAACTGAACTCGAATCTAAAATATATAATGGATCCTAGAATTCTTTAGTCGAACTATGCAAGTAGAACCGACCCAAACCAAATAAAATACTTTAACGTTTGTGCTCGTGAAATTATTCGTGAATCCGCTTATTATAATGGTATGCAATGTAAGAGCATGGGCATCGGTTAGAGACAATTTTTGATCCCTCAAATTAAATAGTATTATTTTGAAAGTTTCTTATTTTTAGCATAAGCATTGGTGTCTATTTGTATTTGGTCCTTCATAAGCTTTTTATACACTAAAATAGATTTCCAAAATTTATCAACATGTAGAAGGTTTTGCTTACACACAACTCAGAAGAGCTTTGTTAGTAGAAGAAAAGATAAATTCAAGATTCGTATTTACAGGCAGTGATCATCATCATCATCACCTGTCACAAGAGAGACCATTAAACCGAGCTGGAGAGTCGACGCATGAAAACCGAGCTGGACTTAGACGCGCATGGAACTCTTCTTGATCATTCTTATGGCTAATTGAGAGGTTACGTTGCTTCTTCCTTCTCTGTACCTCGTCCTTCACTCTCTGCATCAAAAAGAAAGGATGAATCCTCATTGCAAACACAAACACACAAGCCTGTCATGACTTCATCGAAGATGAGAAGAACACCGTTGTCCTTTGTCAGCTGGCTGATAAACTCCGGTGTAGGAGAGATGAATCCAGAGTTACCAACAACAGGTTCAAGAATAACCGCAGAGATCTCGCCTTTATGAGCAGCAAATAGCTTCTCAACAGCTTCAAGATCGTTGTACGGAGCCGATATAACCATCTCAGCTAAAACATTCTCTAAGAGACAAGGAGCACCAAAGCTTGTTCCTTTCTTCATCGTCTCAGCTAAAGCCGCGAGTACCTCATCATCAGCATGACCAATAATAGCTGGTCCCCAAGATCCAACGTAGTCAATGTACTCGTTTCCATCAATGTCCCACATCTTACTTCCTTTAATTTGTTTGATCCTCGCTGGTCCAGCTGATTTCAAAACCGAGCTCAGAGCCTACATAATAAATCCTACAATGAGAACAGAGCCTCATGGAGTCTTACAACGATCAAGGATCAAAATCTAGCTTTGTAACAGGGAATAGCTAATAAAATCACAAACTGACCAGTCTCCATAGCGTTAATCCGGAAATAAATCGAAATAGGCATCGGACATCTAGTGTTCTTCAGTATATAACAGAAAGAGCCATCACTAAAAACCGCAGCATTCAAAGCAGCGTAGTAATTATCATCACTAGGCACAACTCTTCCCAAATACTTCTTAATCAAATCAGGATACTCCCTAATAGCTTCAGAGATAGAACAGAAGATGACACCAGACTTCTCAAGAGTCTTCCTATGAGTAGTAGCTATTGAAACACTATCGAGAACAGCATCAACAGCAACGTTAGCTAAACGTTTCTGCTCAGTTAAAGGAACACCTAACTTATCGAAATACTCAAGAAGCTGAGGGTCAGCTTCATCTAAACTATTCAAAGTTGGTTTCTTTTTAGGAGCAGAGTAATAACACATATCTTGGAAGTTAATCGAAGGATACCTGTTGAAGCTTATCGGCTGAGCTTGATGATTCGGTAGCTTCGATGGTGGGACGAGAGTCGATTCCGACATCGGCTCTGATTTTGAAGAGTGGTCTTGTTGGATTTAGGGATTTGGGAGATGGGAATTTGAAAGATTCGGGTTTTGGGTGGAACTCTTTTGGTGATTTTGAGGAATCTGAAGTGGGTTGTGGTGAGAAGCCGGAGACACCGTTTGCGAGAAGAGACGCCATCGCCTTTGTCGTCTCCGTCGAGAGAAAAGAAGGAAGTTGAAGAAATTTTGTCTGGAGAAATTATTTTCGACAACCAATCAGACAACACCACGTGGCGAAAAAGACGGATGAAAAACGTCCCCAAATAAGAACCGTTTTTTCGTTATTGGGCTTTTAAGAATTAAATTTAAATTAAAAAAAAACCGGGGACAGCCCGAATCAACGTCGTTGCCCATGGTCTAAGTAACTCGATCCGATAAATTGATCAACAATTATAATGAAAATAAATCAAATATATTGAATAATGATCATATAACATACCATAAAAAGAAAAGAAAAAAAAAACTGGGTATTAAATATCATTACTTGTGAACTCACCCAGCAATATGAATATCCCTAACGAGTGGTCAAAAGACAATTTGGTTCGAATTTTTTTTTTAAAGTGATAGCATCAAAGCATCAATTTGAAACACAGATGATGGACGTCGTGGTCAGTAGCAGTCGTCCAATATCATCATTTTGGAATACATAACTACAAACAAGAACATTGGAAATAAACAAAATACTTGGGGATCAAGTTCCGAATATCAATGAATAAAAAACAAAGGCAAACTGATCAATAAAACTTGGGAATCAAGTTCCAATCATCAGAGATTAATTAAGACAAAACTGTTGTAACAAAAACAATTTTTTCAGTTTTTTTTTTTCATACTAGACGGTCACAAACGTGCCGCCAAAGTAGATAAATGAGCAAGGTAGCAAATTCGCTTGACTTGGTTGAAAACATTGGGTACTAAGCTTACTAGCTAGTGGTTGGCAAATCCAATATATTACAGTATTGTATAAAACATTGAGAATTCATCTCTTGTGTCCCTATACCAGAAATTCATTTCTGCATTTCCCCCACTTATTCTCACTACCCTTTTTAATGAAAGGACGAAACTACCCCTCTAACAATTTTTAAAGAATATTGAACATCTTAGTCGTACATACCGGACTTCTAGTTGTACCAGTTGCACCTCGCATAGTTGTACCATATATCTCCTATTTGTACCAGTTGCACCTCGCATAGTTGTACCATATATCCCCTAGTTGTACTAGTTGCACCCTAGTTGTACCAGTTGTACCCCGCATAATGGGATTCGAACCCTGGGCGCACGTGCGTATGGAACTTGCAACCACTGAGCTACTGTGTTTTTCGTTGAACAATTACTGATTTAATTATATTTAACCTAAAACAATCTTCATTAAGAGTAATATTGTCCTTTTACCATTGAGGGAATTTTGAGAAATTGTTTTGATAGAAATGGTGTTATGAGATTTTCGTTCAGACATGACAATACAGGTGCTCTGCACACAATGACTATTCCCAATATACCCATCATGGGACGAATCAAACCAAGTTTCTAACCGACGAAAGGACACCAATTTCTAACCACGCAGTGTTTTTCGGTTAAGAAGCGTGCTGCACCTTTGTTTAACAATTTTATTCTTCGAATGAAAGTCAGACTTTATTTACATTTTACGTGACCTTTTAATTTAAACCATAAGAAGAAACACAGAGCATTTCGAGCGAATAAGAGCATGTTTTAGTTTAACTGCGCGATCCAAACCAAAGATTCCGCCCATCCTTTGGGTTATAGGAGTATATAGCAGATTCGGAACTGTTCTATCTAATTATCTATCGCCTATTTGTAGGAGGGACAAGAGACTTGGGGGATCAGACCTAGAAAAATATTTTACCGAAGTCAAAAAATAACTAAAAAAATTAATAATTTAGAAAAGATAAAAAAACTAAAAACACACTATCTTTGTTTTATTTAAAAGAACCACAGATTAGGTTCAATAATTTTAGGAGATGCAAACAAAAAAGCTAAAAAGCATAAGAGAAGTATAGTCTAAACACAAAAGAGAAAATATAAACTTTAGGGGGTGGTCAACTGACCCCCTTTGAGTCTTAGTAGGTCCGCCCCATTTTCCGTCTGGTATGAGGTTTTATTCACTTGCAACTATTACATCGTCTCTCTCTAAATGGATTAAGAAATAGAGAATGACCCATGACCGTCTTTTAGCATTGGCAATTGGAATATCTCTGTTCCATTTACGAAAAGACATTACTTAATAAAACTTGGAATATATACTTTTACAAAAAAATTAGTAACACATCAGATATAACATTAACAAAGTTTTGCAACCTTTGTTTTGAGAGTGTATGCTGTAAAAGAACTGAGCAATGACACTTACAAATATTATGAGATATCTCTCAGAAACACCCTTTTCTTTAAGCCAATTCATTTTCAGTTGAGGTTATTCTCTTCCTTGCCTTCTCAGCCTGCAAATCACAGCATTAGCCAGAATATATAAGTGTAACAAAAATACTGAAATGGCTAATCTTCTATTCGAAGCTCTAACCTGTTTCTTCCAGTTCATGGAAGCTGTCACGATAGCCAATATAATGGCTTGCACAGCGGATCCTACCACAACACCACACCAAAGTCCTTTTCCGTTTAACTCACGACTGAAACCTAAGTAAACTCCAACCGGAGCTCCTACGAGATAATAAGCCACCACGTTGATCAAAGCTCCAATGTGTTGCCAGCCACTTCCCCTAGCAACCCCATTGAGAATTGCAGTGAAGCCGTCGAGGATGAAGGAGAGACATAGCAAAGGAGATATGTCCGCCATATAGTCAACAACTTCTTCGCTGTTGCTGAATGCGTAGCCTACGATGTTCCGGCATGTAAAGAGAAGTGTGCTAAAGAAAGCTGACTCTACTAGCCAGAGACAAAGCCCTGCCATTACTGAAACCCTAGCAACTTGAGGATTCCCAGCTCCCAATTTGTTTGACACGCGTGTGCTGCAAGAAACCAAATGACTAATGTTGTAAAAGATACTGTTGAAGAGATGTTTTGGTTTGAAAATTGAGATCATGTTTACCTCACAGCTGCCGCGATCCCAGCAGGAATCACATAGTGCAAAGTTCCTGTTGTAAGACTGACATGAAAGAAACATGATTAAATTCGTTTTGGTAGAGAGACACTTAGGGTAAAAGAAGCATATGATACTCACCAAATCGAAAGAACAGAGGTCTCGAGTTTTGGGTTTGGGAGAAGACCTGAGCAGAGTATGAGCAGCTCAAACAGCCACCATTCTAGGCTATTAAAAGAAGACAGAAAATACAAACGAGATAAGAAGAAGCATTAGTAAGCGGGATAAGAGGAAGCATTTGGTGCAAGTAACTTGACTAACAAGAATTATGAAAATGATTTACTCACCAAATCAATCCTGCTGAAGGGACTCCGTATTCGAAGTACTGCTTGATACAAGACAGAAAATCTTCGGACACAAATCCGCGAGTCACCTCGCAAGAGCTGGAGAATCTCACGTAAAATGCAACTACCACAACGTAAAACCAGAAAGAAACACTAATAGCCATGGCAGCTCCATTGCTTCCAAGACCAACTACGAAAACCAAAGTCCAGCAAACCAGGATGTGGAACAAAAGGGTGGTTACGGCAGAGTAGAGCATAGGAAGAACCAACCCTTGTGCCAGAAGAAACCGAGTCAGTGGTAAGACAACAGCGTGGGCGAACAAAGCCGGTATGAGCCAAAAGGCATAGGAGCCAGCCACTCTAGCGATGTCAGGGTCTTGTCCGAGAGAGATCAAGAGCTTTTCGATGTACATCCAGAGAATGGATATGAGGAAACAAATTGGTATGTTGGAAACAATTGAAGAGTATGTGTAGGTTCCGATTTTTTCGTATTGCTTGGCTCCATAAGCTTGTCCACAAAGAGTTTCTAGTGCACCCACTAATCCATACTGAACAAATAAATTAAAGTGTTTTCAATACTTGAGAGAGAATTGATTGGATTCTTGAATTGGAAGAGGTAAGAGAGTCATATAATAATTACCATAATACTAAAGCCAGTGACGTTTGTGAAGGAGGTTGCAAGAGCGACGCCGGAGAGCTGGAGTTCGCCGTAGTGACCAGCGACCATGACTGAGATGACAGGCAACAAGTACTGAGCAATGGTCACGGTGGCCATAGGAGCGGCCAAGCGGCTCACTTTCTTCAGCTCGACAGTGACCTGACCACTTTGCCATGTGGCCTTACAAGAAACTAACTGCTCCTCTCTCGGAAGAAGTGGCTCTTCCATTGTCGTCTTCTTAATTCTAGAAGGATTTGCCTTTGATTTCAGATCATATTCAAGAAACCAATATGATTAAAGTCAATGCAGACTTTTTTTTGTTTTGTATACTGTGCGAACAGAATATTGAATTTACACGACTCTTGCACGACCACGTCAACCAGTACGGACTAGGGAGGCATTCTTGAATTTCTATGTTTAACGTTTCCGAAGCTGTGGTATACAAACTTTGAATGTCCACCAAATATTAATTATTGATGTTACATGTTTGCTTCTTTTTTTTTACAATATTAATTATTAACTTNTTTTTTTTTTTTTTTTTTTTTTTTTTTTTTTTTTTTTTTTTTTTTTTTTTTTTTTTTTAAACTTCCACTTTACATGTTTGTATAAAAATGTATATATATATATATATATATATATATATATATATATATATGTATGTATAGAAATTACACTTAATACATTACATAAGACAAAAAAAAAATGATTGTTGTTACCTTTTCAACTCCAAGTGTATTAATTATTGATGTTAAAATGTGCCAAGATAATAAAACTTATGAGACTTATATAGAAAAATCCATATAACAAATCTTAAGGGGGTGGTATTGGTTTGAGATTTATGAAGATTTTTGAAGAGTTCAACAAAATCATTAAAAATGAATAAGTGAAAGATTGTTAAAGATTGCTAGAGAGTTTTGTTGATTAGTTTTCTAAAATCTTGTAAAGTCCTCCAAACAATCTTTGTATTTTTATGATACTTTCCATGACTTTATTTTGTAAAGAAAGTGTATAAAATCATGAACCAATAACATAATAATTGAACTCATTAACAATCCTAGATTCTTTTGTTTTAATTGAATAACACAAAACTTTTAATGACTTTATAAAAGTCTGAATCCAATAACCCAGATTTGTTAAGATTTTAAATGACTTTTTACAAATCACAAACTAATAACACTAAACTTTAACAGAGTTTAACAAAATCTTGATCTAATAACAACAGATTCTACATAACATTTAAAATCTTTAAAACTCTTTTCAAATCTTAAACCAATAACCCCCACTAAATCTTTCTATAGAATCCAACATAACATATACAGTATAAGATGATATTGATTGAAACATTTATTGCATATGTTAGTAGACTTTTTATTACTCCACTAGATTAGGACCCGCGGTACACCGCAGAGCAAAATTATTTATAACTAAAATATTTAAATTATAAATTGTATTTATTGGTTAAATATGTTATAATTATATAATAATTATTAAATAAATCATATAATACCGCAATATAATTTACTTTTTACATAATATTTCTTTAATCAATTTAATTAGATATGTCTATTCTCTGATAGCGACGGTGTTAACAAAATAATGAAATGATGTTTTACCCGTGTAACACCGAATTAATGATATTTTTTAATTTATATAAATATCGATAAAACTCGTCCGCTATATAACCTCGTCCCGAGATATTTTAACTCACACTGTATCATCGTAGTTTTTAATATTTATTGCGTATATACGCTATAATATTTTTCATATTTAACTTTTTAAAAGTTTTAAATATTTTTCATATTTAACCTTTTAAAAATCTTTAAAATAGAGAACCGGAATAAACCAAATAAAAGTTTTTAAAGTTTGAATGTCTGATAAATCAAGCTTTCTACTCATTTGTATTCGGAATCATTTTGGTCTCTTTTATAGTTGACTCTGAAACATTGTCCAATTTTTTTAGACGATGTGGGATATTGTACTCGTATTTTTTTATTCATCTATTGAGTAATATATGTCCGTTTAAAAAAATTTGTATTACATCATATGTAGAAAAAAATCACAATTTTTATTAACTAAATGGATTATAGAATAATTCAAGATAATTTAAATATAAATTCAAATTAAAATGAAAGAGAATTATATATTTATGTTTAAATGAGGTAGAAAGATTTTCTTATTTTTTAAAATCTTACCTATAATTAACTTTAAAATTTTGGTAACTAATATTAAAGTCGATGCATTAAATTTAAAAACTTTCCAAAAAGTATTTTTGAGCAAAAACTGCTGCAAAAATACTAGTATAGATTGAGGATATATTATTGAGTACTACTATTGTTTATCCTCAATTAATTCTTAATTATTTTTTGCATTTTCAGGTGTGGCCATTTAGAGACTTGCATAGTATTCCATTACTCATACCAATTGGGAAACAAAATGCTTGCTTCTTGGATCCAATCACTGACTAGTACTAAAAACACAAAAAATATCTTATCTTTGAAAACTTTAATCGGGAAAATAAATTATAAGAGAAATACCCTAAAATAGAATAGTGAACATATTTTATTAAGAAATTAATTAAATTACTAATTCAATTTTAAATATCAATCATTTATACAATTAAATGATAAATTTAATTTAAAATATGTGAAAACAATGACACAAATTTCTAAGGTCTATCGGACATTCGAATTTGGTAGTCGTGAGGACGTTATCACTTTTAAAACTAAACGAAACTAAACTAGTATCTTGTATCCGTTACGTTTACAAACTATGCAATTATAACGATGACGTGAAGAAGAGGATATTAAAAAACTCCTACATTGTCACTCCAATGTTCTCTAGTGAGTAGTGATATAATTGTCCCATAATTTGAAGAAAACAAAATCTATGTCACTCTGACTCTGTGACTTGTCTCAAAAATGGAAATAAAGAACTCTTCAAGCAAGTCCACTGCCAAACGAAGAAGTCCTTACAACTATTCTCTTCCTTGCTTGGGCAGCCTACAAATTCACGATGGCAGCAATCAACTTCAGTAGAGAAAACAAAGAATCATCAAGTGTAAAAAAGAAGTAAAGAGATTGTAATTACTAACCTGCTCATTCCAACTCATACACGCAGTGACTATAGCTAGTATGATTCCTTGCGCCGTAGACCCAACAACCACACCAATCCATAGTCCTTTACCATTCATGTGACACCAAAATCCTAAGAAAAGTCCAACCGGAGCTCCTAGGACATAGTAAGCCACCACATTTGCCCAAGCTCCAAAATGTTGCCATCCACTTCCCCTAGCGACCCCTATTTTTCAAAAAATAAAGCCAAAGGCATATCAAACATATTCAAAGTCACGAGATCCATTTTTATTTCATTTGCTAGTTGATGGTTTCATCTAATTACCACCAAGCACTGCAGAGAACCCATCGACTAAAAATGAGAGACAAAGCAAAGGAGATAGCTCTGTGACATAGTCCACAACCTCTTTACTGTTGCTGAAGGCGTAACCGAAGATGTTCCTGCAAGTGAAGAGAAGTGTGCTACAAATGGTAGCCTCAAGGAACCAAAGGAAAATACCGGCAAACACTGCTAGCCTAGCAACCTCAGGATTCCCCGCTCCCAATTCGTTTGAAATCCGTGTGCTGCCAAAGTAAACAAGTGTAACTAATCTGAAAATTCCCAACAAACTTTGAAATGGTTTATATCGTCATCATACCTTCCAGCAGCCCCAATCCCCATTGGAATGACATAGTGGAGAGATCCTGTTGTAAGACTGTTATGAGCACACAATCAAAATGAGATTATGAAAATGAAGAGTAAATATTGGTTCATCTAAATTTTAAAAAACTAAAGTCAAATTTGTTTAAAGATGAAGAGTAATATTTACTCATTAGACCAATCTTTTATTCTTAACCTTTTATACTCGACACAGTCCTCATGAATATATAAGTAGTAAGACACATATTTAAAGGGATATATAGATTACCAAATCGAAAGAACAGAGGTCTCGAGTTTCGGGTTAGGGAGGAGCCCTGAGGACAATATAAGGAACTCAAACAAGGACCATTCTATGCTGCATATAGAAAAGAGAAAAAAAAAAGAAACAATCAAAATCAAGCTAGAGGAAGAAAGAGAATCCACCAATGAAATGTTTTTACCAAGTCATTGCTGCTGACGGTATCCCATACTGAAAAAACTGCTTGACGCTCGACACAAAATCATCAGATACAAAACCACGAGTCTTCTCGCAAGAGCTTGAAAATCTCACATACAAAGCGAGAATCAACACGTTGAACCAGTAAGACAAACTAATAGCCAAGGCAGCTCCATTGCTTCCAAGACCAAACGTGTAGACCAGAGTCAAACAAACAGGAATATGGAACAAAAGTGTTGTTATGGCACAGTAGAGAAGAGGAAGAACCAAACCCTGAGTCTGAAGAAACCTAGTCAGAGGTTGTTGCACCGCTTGAGAGAACAATGCCGGTATAAGACAAACCGCGTAGGAACCAGCTACCTTAGAGATGTCAGGATCTTGTCCGATTGAAACCAAGAGTTTGTCCATGTAAAACCAGAGAACCGATATGAGTAGACAAATAGGTACGTTCGAAGCTATTGCAGAGTAAGTATAAGTTCCGAGTTTAGCGTATTGTCTTGCTCCATAAGCTTGACCACATAGAGTTTCAAGTGCACCCACCAAACCATACTGCAGAAAAAAAAAGATTTCAAGGCTTTGAGATTAGATCGGATCTTTGAAACAGAGGAGGATAGATAACTACTAACTATTTTACCATGATGCTGAAGCCGGAGACGTTTGCGAAAGAAGTGGCTAGAGCGACACCGGAGAGCTGGAGTTCGCCGCGGTGGCCAGCGACCATGACTGAGATGACGGGGCAATAAGTACTGAGCAACGGTCACGGTGGCCATAGGCGCCGCCATGAGGCTGACGTTCTTTAGCTCCGCCGTGAAATCCTTCCTCCATGTCTGCGTCGTCGACTTAGGACTTCCGGTGATTGTCTGATCGTTTCCCCGTAAAAGTGGATCTTCCATTATCTTCTTGGAGATTCTTTAGTTCTTGTCGACGACCGTAACTTTACCTAGGAACTTGCGAGAAGATTATTATACACGACTTCAGAGAACAGACAAATCTTTATAAATATTTAAAAAACAGACAGACAAAACTAGTGGAGTTGTATTTTGTTGAAAAAAAGAAGTCAACTCTATGTGAGTACATCAGGGGACGTGTCTTGCTAGCTTGGGTTAGTAGGTGAATAAGTTTAATTAATTTAGTAGGTGAATAAGTTTTAAAGATCTGTAAATGAAAAGATAACGTTCTACTATTGGTGATTAGGTTTAAATTTTAGAAGATTTTGGAGTAATGTAGATACAAAGAATTTTGAGCTATAAAACGTTACTCCAAAATAGCATTCTACTATTGGATTAATGTAGATACAAAATCCAAAAGAAAAAAAAAATCAAAAAATGCATGCAGAAGAGAGCAAGAGATTAATGCCACAGTCACAGATTTACATATTTGTCACAAGAATATGCATGTCAGTGTTATATGGAGTATATCGTTGGTTTGCTAATGGTCTACCAATGGTCTTTTTTCGGCTTTGTTGTTACTATGACTATGAGTAATAGTATTATGTTACTAATAACTTTTTCATTTTTTTTTAATTACTGTTTCACCTTAGTTAGATCTAAATCATCGTTCACATGCATTGTCACATTTAAATATATATGATGTAATGTAAGTTAGGACAGATACATATATAAAAGTGATTGCATTTAATGATTATGTTGAGATATTAAGATTTCTGTTATAAAACATAACTCAAACATATAATTATTATATTATATTATATATGTATAGGTGTATATGTATGTATAACTATATACACTATAATAATAAAAAGAAAGGGACGAGAGGTAAGTGAAAGAAATTCTTCTCTCTACATGTTATTATTACATCTTCCTCTCTCTTTTCTTACTCAATTTCTACTTTCTTACTCAATTCCTATTTATAGTGGAATAAACAAGTTATAAGTCATACCACTTATTAACCTGGCAATGACACATGTAAAAGTGTGATGACATATGTTGATAGATTAATCACACTTGTTTTACAACACTCCCCCTTGATTATCCATCACCATTTACTTATTGTGTACTGCCTCGTTAAAAACCTTGTCATAGAAAAACCCAGTGGGATAAAAACCATGATAAGGGAAAAAGAGTGCAGCCACTCGAATCATCATATTCTCCCCCTGGAAGTATCATCTTCAAAATATGCATTTTGATCTCTGAAGATGCATTCTATATAAGGTAGTCGGAAGCACATTTGTAAATAACTCTGCTACATTGTTACTTGAGTTGATGGACTGGCTATCAACTTTCTTATTCTTCTCGAATTCTTGAGTGTAAGAGAGGAATATGTCTTGTCTTGTCGTTCTTGGTGTAGCTTCCTTTGATTTGGGAGACATATGCAACATAGTCTTCAAACAGAGTTGTTGTCTTTCTGTTGCTTCTTGTTAATGGGTCTCAACAAGTATTAACTAGTTGATGCTGATCGAACTATCAGTTCAAAGTTCTTCGCCAACATATTACGAGGCTCCCGTCTTCGGTGGGTAACTATTGGTTGACATTCGAGCATCATCTGAGCCATTATGGATTCTTGATATAGCATATGAAGCGTAATTATTTTGGCATGACTTGAATAAACGACGACCAAAGTCTATCACTGAAACGTCGTGAAGTCGTTGTTTTGCGATATATCTTTATATTGATCCGATATAAATCTTCCATCTGCAAAACCAACTAAACCAAACTTGGGGGTTCCAAAATATATTAAGCCCAAGTTAATCATACCTTTGCAATAGGAGATACGTTTTAACTCATACTCAAAATCTACTCATAGAGAATGAGTTTATGCTGCAAAGAGATTAGTAGAAAATGCTATGCACAATTCATAAGATACATAAATGCTCGTCATCATTTATACATGATATTATATGACTATATATATATATGACTTCTATTAGAATTGATTATTATAACATCTATTTCGGAAGATGTTTCCAAGATCTTTTCTTGCAAATAACCTCTAAAGGTTTTGATGATCATCAATGAGTTCTCGAGAACATAATTATGATATCATATATCTTTCGGGATAAGCTCTTCAAGCATCCTATGAGATGTATTTCAAGTCATCCATATAGCATCCATTTTGTTTGATAAGGTATTTTAACAAAACATGGTGCGACACACCATTTTGTTATATATAATTATACCCTTATGATGCTTGGACCAATAGTCCAAAAATTACTCGTCTTTCATACGAGTTTAATATAGACTTGATTACCTCTTTATTGGCTAATTTATATCTCTAGACGCTCACAGAGCGGAGATTTATGATCCTCATTAATCACATTACACAATATAATTTTATTGTCGACATGTATGTCTTTGGTTCCATATTTCCCGTAATGACATGGTTAACCGAGATCTCTTTAATCATTATATAAATGATCTTATTCAGGTACCTGATTTCGTTATTAACCATATCAATCGGTTTCTCTACTCCTCTTGAGAAGTATCTTGCTCCTCTTAAAGATTCTTTGTGCTCCTCTCTGGGAGTCTATTAGCTCTTCTTAAAGAGTCTATCTACTC
>NC_025699.1:17984268-17997073 GCF_000633955.1 Camelina sativa
GGAGATACGTTTTAACTCATACTCAAAATCTACTCATAGAGAATGAGTTTATGCTGCAAAGAGATTAGTAGAAAATGCTATGCACAATTCATAAGATACATAAATGCTCGTCATCATTTATACATGATATTATATGACTATATATATATATGACTTCTATTAGAATTGATTATTATAACATCTATTTCGGAAGATGTTTCCAAGATCTTTTCTTGCAAATAACCTCTAAAGGTTTTGATGATCATCAATGAGTTCTCGAGAACATAATTATGATATCATATATCTTTCGGGATAAGCTCTTCAAGCATCCTATGAGATGTATTTCAAGTCATCCATATAGCATCCATTTTGTTTGATAAGGTATTTTAACAAAACATGGTGCGACACACCATTTTGTTATATATAATTATACCCTTATGATGCTTGGACCAATAGTCCAAAAATTACTCGTCTTTCATACGAGTTTAATATAGACTTGATTACCTCTTTATTGGCTAATTTATATCTCTAGACGCTCACAGAGCGGAGATTTATGATCCTCATTAATCACATTACACAATATAATTTTATTGTCGACATGTATGTCTTTGGTTCCATATTTCCCGTAATGACATGGTTAACCGAGATCTCTTTAATCATTATATAAATGATCTTATTCAGGTACCTGATTTCGTTATTAACCATATCAATCGGTTTCTCTACTCCTCTTGAGAAGTATCTTGCTCCTCTTAAAGATTCTTTGTGCTCCTCTCTGGGAGTCTATTAGCTCTTCTTAAAGAGTCTATCTACTCCTCTTTAAGAGTTCATTTGCTCCTCTTTTGAGAGTATAATCCTCTTTTTAATTTTCTCCTTTTTATTTTAGAGGATTTTATCTTAGGAACCAAAGTAGTCTATAAACGTTTTATACGTGTCAAAGACTTACTATGTCATCCGCCAGAGACATATTTTTATTGGAACATTTCTAGCTGGGATGTGAGATTTCTTAGAACTTCAAGTTCATATTTATCTATGTGAGGATCAATAATTATAAAAAATCTCATCCATCAGCTTTTTGCAATATATGTTTTGAATAGTGATTTGTTGAACTTCTGAACTTTCAAGTTCATATTCATTATATTCATTTGTTCAAAGATTCAAACTATTCAATGATTCTCCCATAATGATGGAGAATTTTATCATCCAACATGATGATATGCAAACCTTGCAATAAGCACATTTCTCATAAGATGGCTCAATATTTTAGAGCAGAGACTCATCACTAGTAAAACACGGTCATATAGCTACGGGTTATAGTTACGATAACAAGAGTAGCAAACTATAACTACAGATTGTTACTAATTAGTGACAAATCATTAGTTAAAAATATTTGTTGCTAATGTGTCACTAAATGTCGGTATATAGTTACGGAAAGTGTCAATTTAAATATGTAGGAAATTTGCTACACATTATGTGACGCTACAAGTTGTAGCCCGGTTTTACACAACATAACTTGTCACAAAAAGTAGCTAAAGATAATGAAAAGAATGTTAAATTATTGTAACAATCTGCTACAATAAGTTTATGGTAACGTTACAAGTTTAACGCGTAGCAACTGTATTCACAAAATGAAACTTAGCTACCAACTTAGTTGTCGTAGTAACTGGTATTCTGAAGGAATGTTTGTTATATGGTAAATTTATCATATTTATTAATCGAGAGGTGAACTTTGGAATACAGATAATTGATGGGTTGGTCCCTTGGTGGAGAAGGGGGATTAAAAGTGTGGAGAGGTGGACGAAGGTGGATAAGAAGAAGGAATATGAGATGAGAATCTTATACACAAGGCTCCATCGAGCAAATACGAAAGTTCAAAGTAGAAAGAGATCGAGGAGGTGAAATAATACGACGGTAGCTCGAGATCTGAAACAGGAGAAGATTATGTTTGCAGAAGACAAACAAAAACAATTGGCGAAACAAGTTTGGGTTTGATACAATTTTTTATATACGAAGGCTTCACCATCGGGCCGAAATAATACTTTAAAACTGGTATAAGGCCCATCAGGCCCAGTGGCTTATGGATGTTAAACAGAGATTGCTGTTATGTCGCAAGTGGGAATTAAACTGATTATTAAAAGATTGTACACTCTAATCTAACAACATCTGTCCTTCATCTAAACACTTAACACGTCAATTTCAGAGTTTAATTTCACACAAGTGGGTGTTTAATTATTGCTTTTGTAACAAAGGGAATTAGAGAAGACTATTGCCGAAAACTCTTGAAGAATAGATATTGGAAGAGTGTGCCTCTTTACCTTCTCTCACAAATCATTCTTCTCCCTGATTCTCCATAGCCACTGAAATTTTGGTTTTAAACGGAGAACCATCAATCTCTCAACATTCACCTTCCTTATCTGTTCTCACTTAATTCCCGGGATTCCTTGCCTCCTCTACAAAGCGGTTTGACTCATTTTTTCATCGTCATAGCTCACTCTCGGTTCTATCTCCGCTCCACTTTTTCAATCTCGGACAAACTCTATCCACCTGAGAAGCTTACCCTTCGTAACATTATTCAACGCTAAGGTAAAGTAAATAGGGTTTTCAAATATCACACTCTAGGGTTTTTTTTTCCTTTTCAACCTAGGGTTTTCAATATGGAAGATCTTTTATTTGATTTACTCTTTTAAGTGATAAGAAACTCTGTTGGACTAAGCTTGAAGAAGAAGCAAGCGGCTTAATGGAAAAGGAGAAACTCTAATCCAATTAGGAATAGTTTTATTTAGGAGATATCTAAATAAGTTAGTTTAACTATTTTGGATTAGGAAAGTGTGTTCTAGCTCTCTCTATATAAAGAGTTGCCAAAGTGTGGTAAACCATAAGAGATTGAGAGTTTGAGAGCTTTAGGTTTTTGAGAGAGTTTTCCTAAAGTTAATAAAAGAGAGATATTCTTTATATAAGTTTCTTGTTCTTGTTCTTGAATTCTAGAATTGGTATCAGAGCTTTTGATTGTTAAATCATGGGCGATCTCATACCTGTGACCGAAAAACCTAAAGAAGGAGGAGGATCCTCTTCTATTCAATGTCCCATGCTCACCTCAACAAACTATACGGTTTGGGCTATGAAGATGAGAATCTGTCTTAAGGTTCACAAGGTGTGGAATATCATAGAAGAAGGAACTAATGATGGCGAGAAGAACAACATGGCAACAGCACTATTGTTCCAATCAATACCTGAAGCGCTTGTTCTGCAAGTTGGAGAGTTAGATACAGCGAAGAAGGTCTGGGACGCGATTAACGCAAGATACATGGGTGCAGAACGAGTCAAGGAGGCAAGACTTCAAACACTGATGGCTGAGTTTGACCGCCTCAAGATGAAAGATGCTGAGTCTACCGATGACTTCGCTGGAAAGTTATCGGCGATATCCTCAAAATCTGCTGCTTTGGGGGTAACTGTTGAAGAATCGAAGCTGGTCAAGAAATTTCTTCATTGTCTCCCTCGGAAGAAGTACATACAGATCGTAGCTTCTCTTGAACAAGTGTTGGATCTCAATACAACAAGTTTTGAAGATATCATTGGACGTCTAAAGACTTATAAGGAACGAATAAAGGAAGAAGAAGAAGAGATCAATGATGATCAGAGTAAGCTACTATATTCAAACATGGACTCTGCATCAAGAGTAACAAGTAATCGAGAGTTCACAGGAGACTTCAGAGGCAGAGGACGTGGTGGCAGATTTGCTTCAAGGGGAAGAGGTCGTGGACGTTTCAATGAAGCAAAAGATTTGTCAAGAATAACTTGTTATCGCTGCGATAAGATCGGTCATTATGCCTCAAGCTGCCCAGATCGTTTGCTGAAACTTCAGGAAGCTCAAGAAGACACCAAAGACACACAAGATGTTGATGAACTCTTAATGCATGAGTTAGTGTACTTGAATGAAGAGAACTGCAAACCGAGCAATTATGAAACCAACAGTTATGATGAGAACGTCTGGTATCTCGACAATGGAGCTAGCAACCATATGACAGGAGATCAGAGGTATTTTACAAGGATTGATCGCTCCATTACTGGCAAAGTTAGATTTGGTGACGATTCAAGAATTGATATCAAAGGAAAAGGTTCGATATCATTCATTGACAGAAACGGAGACTCGAGGGTAATGACAAACGTTTATTTCATTCCGGAGATAAGGAGCAATATAATTAGCTTGGGACAAGCAACTGAATCAGGATGCGACATTAGAATGAGAGGAAACTATCTTACTATGCATGATCAAGATGGAAAACTATTGGTGAAGGCGAGTAGATCACAAAATAGGCTCTATAAGGTTCGAATGAACTTACAAGATTCATCACGTCTGTTGTTAACAAGTTTCAGTGAGTCTAGCATATGGCACGCTCGTCTCGGACATGTGAACCATGAGACAATTAGAAACATGATACAGAAAGAGCTTGTCGATGGAATTCCCCAAGTATGCATTGAAAAGGAAATCTGCGGATCATGCTTACTCGGGAAACAAACACGACATGTGTTCCCCAAAGCTACACTTTATCGTGCTTCCAAGAGACTTGAGCTTATCCATGGCGATCTATGTGGTCCAATAACACCAAGAACGTCGGCAGGTAATAAGTATGTGTTCGTTCTTATCGATGATCACTCCAGGTACATGTGGACCATCTTGTTGAAAGAGAAGAGTGATGCTTTCTCAAAGTTTAAGAAGTTCAAAGCTATTGTGGAACAAGAGACAGGAGATAGGATACAAGTGTTCAGAACGGACAGAGGTGGTGAATTTGTGTCCCAAGAATTTAATAAGTATTGTGAAGATTCTGGTATTAAAAGACACCTCACTGCACCTTATACACCACAACAAAATGGAGTGGTGGAAAGGAGGAATAGGACTATGATGGAGATGGCAAGAAGCACTATGAAGCATATGCGTGTGCCTAACTACTTATGGGGAGAAGCTATCAGACACACAACCTATCTTCTTAATCGAATTCCTACAAGAGCTCTCAAAGATGTCACACCCTATGAAGCCTTACGATTCAAAAAGCCTAACATAGACCATCTTCAAGTTTTTGGATGTGTTGGATACGCAAAAGTTGAAATGCCACACTTAAAGAAACTTGATGATAGATCACGTATGCTAATACATTTAGGTACTGAACCGGGCTCTAAGGCATATCGGCTCCTAGACCCACAAACCCGAAAAATAGTAGTAAGTCGTGATGTGGTATTCGATGAAACAAAGGGATGGAGCTGGGGAAGTAACAATGTGCAGAATCCTGATGAGAGTTTTAGTATTGTTTTCGGACAATTTGGAAACCATGGCATTCAAACTGACGATGACAAGGAAGAAACAGAGCATTCAGAAACAGAGCATTCAGAAACAGAGCAGGTTGACAAGAGTTCTGAGACAAGCGGTCCAAAGGAAAGGGTAGAGATTTTGGAATCATCTCCTCTCTTGCGGAGATCATCTAGAGCGAGTGTTAGGCCTAAACACCTCGAGGACTATGTTTTGTTCGCAGAGGAGGAAGGAGAAAGACTGCTTATGTGTTTAAATGATGAACCAAGGACTTTTAATGAAGCTAAAGAGTCAAAGCAATGGATTTTGGCTTGTGAGGATGAGATAAGTTCGATCGTAAAGAATCATACATGGAACCTTGTGGACCTTCCGGACGGAGCTAAGCCGATTGGTTTGAAATGGGTATTCAAACTTAAGCGTAAATCCGATGGAAGTATCAATAAACATAAGGCTAGACTCGTTGCCAAAGGTTACGTACAACAACAAGGGATAGACTTTGATGAGGTGTTTGCACCGGTAGCGAGACTTGAAACAATTCGAATGCTCATCAACCTTGCTGCAACAAACGAATGGGAGATCCATCACTTGGATGTCAAAACAGCTTTCCTCCACGGTGAATTGAAAGAAACTGTCTAGCTCACGCAGCCTGAAGGATTCGAAGAAAAGGGACTTGAGGACAAGGTTTACAAACTTAATAAAGCATTATATGGCTTGAGACAGGCACCTAGAGCCTGGAACAGTAAGTTGAACCAGATTCTCAAAGATCTCAGGTTTGAGAAATGTTCTAAAGAACCTTCGGTGTATCATAAAACGGTAAAGAGTGATTTGTTGGTTGTAGCGGTCTATGTAGACGATTCGTTTGTCACTGGGACAAACGTGGATGTCATAAGTGAGTTTAAAAAGGAGATGTCGTCGACCTTTTAGATGAGTGACTTAGGTCATTTGACTTACTACCTCGGTATTGAAGTCTATCAGTATGAAGAAGGAATAATGCTCAATCAGCAAAGATATGCTCTGAAGATACTCGAAGATGCAGGAATGAAAGACTGTAATCCAGTCCACATACCAATGGATTCAGGCTTGAAATTGGCTAAGTCAGAAGAAGAGAGAAGCATCGACGCTACAAGTTACAGGAGAAACGTTGGTTGTCTCCGTTACTTGTTACACACGAGGCCAGACATGTCGTATTGTGTGGGAGTACTGAGTCGTTACATGCAAGATCCAAAGATATCACATGGAGCCGCAATGAAGCAGTGCCTAAGATATCTTAAAGGAACAATCGCATTCGGGTTAGTGTTTAAACGCTCAGCTCCTAGAGTACCAAAACTTGTAGGCTATAGTGATAGCAGTTACAATGTTGATCCTGATGATGGAAAAAGCACAACAGGACATGTGTTCTACCTTGGGGAAAGTCCGATATCTTGGTGCTCACAGAAGCAGGAAACCGTTGCTCTATCCTCGTGTGAAGCGGAATTCATGGCGGGAACCGAAGCTTCACGACAGGCCTTATGGCTACAAGACTTGCTTGGAGAAATCATGGGATAACCATGTGAGAAGGTTGTAATTAAGATTGACAACAGTTCTGCTATTGCTCTCACTAAAAACCCAGTATTTCATGGCCGGAGCAAGCACATACACACTAGGTATCATTTCATAAGAGAGTGTGTAGAAAATGGTTTTATAGAAGTGGAACATGTACCAGGGAGTGAGCAAAAGGCTGATATACTCACTAAGGCTCTAGGAAGGATCAAGTTCAAGGAAATAAGGGACCTTGTTGGAGTTCATGATTTGTCGGAGATTGATTTCAAGCTAAAGGGGGAGATTGTTGGACTAAGCTTGAAGAAGAAGCAAGCGGCTTAATGGAAAAGGAGAAACTCTAATCCAATTAGGAATAGTTTTATTTAGGAGATATCTAAATAAGTTAGTTTAACTATTTTGGATTAGGAAAGTGTGTTCTAGCTCTCTATATATAAAGAGTTGCCAAAGTGTGGTAAACCATAAGAGATTGAGAGTTTTAGGTTTTTGAGAGAGTTTTCCTAAAGTTAATAAAAGAGAGATATTCTTTATATAAGTTTTTTGTTCTTGTTCTTGAATTCTAGAAACTCATTGTCTATATTACTCATAGATCTATTTCTTAATGATGTATCACGGTAGATGAATCCAAATGGATCACAAGGTTCCGGTGGATCTGCTGGTCCAGGTCGTGGGTGAAGGTGGTCTGCGTGGCGGTGGTGGTGGTCCCCGTGCTGATGGACGTGGTGGCAGAGGTGATGGTCGTGGTGCAGGACGTGGTGTTGCTATTGGTCCTGGTCATATTGGTGGCAGAGGTGAAGGTCGTAGTGAAGGTGCTGTTGGTGCTTTTGCTATGGGCTTTGGTGGTGGACGTGGTGGTGGCAGNCGCTCAGCTCCTAGAGTACCAAAACTTGTAGGCTATAGTGATAGCAGTTACAATGTTGATCCTGATGATGGAAAAAGCACAACAGGACATGTGTTCTACCTTGGGGAAAGTCCGATATCTTGGTGCTCACAGAAGCAGGAAACCGTTGCTCTATCCTCGTGTGAAGCGGAATTCATGGCGGGAACCGAAGCTTCACGACAGGCCTTATGGCTACAAGACTTGCTTGGAGAAATCATGGGATAACCATGTGAGAAGGTTGTAATTAAGATTGACAACAGTTCTGCTATTGCTCTCACTAAAAACCCAGTATTTCATGGCCGGAGCAAGCACATACACACTAGGTATCATTTCATAAGAGAGTGTGTAGAAAATGGTTTTATAGAAGTGGAACATGTACCAGGGAGTGAGCAAAAGGCTGATATACTCACTAAGGCTCTAGGAAGGATCAAGTTCAAGGAAATAAGGGACCTTGTTGGAGTTCATGATTTGTCGGAGATTGATTTCAAGCTAAAGGGGGAGATTGTTGGACTAAGCTTGAAGAAGAAGCAAGCGGCTTAATGGAAAAGGAGAAACTCTAATCCAATTAGGAATAGTTTTATTTAGGAGATATCTAAATAAGTTAGTTTAACTATTTTGGATTAGGAAAGTGTGTTCTAGCTCTCTATATATAAAGAGTTGCCAAAGTGTGGTAAACCATAAGAGATTGAGAGTTTTAGGTTTTTGAGAGAGTTTTCCTAAAGTTAATAAAAGAGAGATATTCTTTATATAAGTTTTTTGTTCTTGTTCTTGAATTCTAGAAACTCATTGTCTATATTACTCATAGATCTATTTCTTAATGATGTATCACGGTAGATGAATCCAAATGGATCACAAGGTTCCGGTGGATCTGCTGGTCCAGGTCGTGGGTGAAGGTGGTCTGCGTGGCGGTGGTGGTGGTCCCCGTGCTGATGGACGTGGTGGCAGAGGTGATGGTCGTGGTGCAGGACGTGGTGTTGCTATTGGTCCTGGTCATATTGGTGGCAGAGGTGAAGGTCGTAGTGAAGGTGCTGTTGGTGCTTTTGCTATGGGCTTTGGTGGTGGACGTGGTGGTGGCAGAGGTGAAGGTCGTGGTGGTGGCAGAGGTGAAGGTCGTGGTGATGGTTGGACTTACGGCAGAGGTGAACGCGGTGGAGGGAGAATTCACGGACAGGGCAGAGAGGTGGACATGGCGGAAGGGGAATAAACAATCAGCAACTTGATGCGTTACTAGCACAAGAATCCAGGAGCTTCGAGAGTTAATTGTAACTATACACTGACCATGAGTTTATTATGTTTGATGAAGGATACATAGTTCCAGTTGTATTGTGATTGTAACTGATATGTGTTTTATAGCGACAAAAGGAAGGGATTGAGTCTTCCTTGCTTCACATTCTCAGAGAGACTCACCGCAAAGCTGATGACACTTTTGTGGATGAAAAGGCGAGGTCGATCGAAGAAGAGATTCAAAGACAGATTGATTCAATCTCTCAAACATCGGGTGACGCCTCACAAGGAGATTCAGATTGCACAGGTTTGACTCGGCTTGAGGAGGATGAGCTGTTCTATAAGGTAACATTTTCTCAGTGATATATATTTGGATCAGTTTCGTACTTACTTTAAGTTTTGTTTCATTTTACTCTATACATTATATTGTTCATCGTACATTAACTCTACACAGTTTACTGGTTTTATTGATAATGTTTAACTTTTCGGTTGCTTAATGCACATACACAATGTATTAAAAGATTCACTATATTAGTGCTTATGACAACAGTTATTAACAATGATCCATTCAATAGGTGGTACCATCTCAGAATGGGAGGATCTTCGGTCTCGGGGGATGAGTCTCATGAGGAAGAAGACGATGACGATAAAGAGCTTGTAGGTAATGCCCTCTTTGGATAAACTTCTTTTCTCAGCTTTCTTAACAATCTTTTTACGGCTGTGATAAACTCTGATCTGTAGTCTTTTGGATTAAAACTCTGCTCTGTTCTATTGTTTAAAACTCTATTCTGTAATCTTTTGTCTGTTGTATGCTTATAAAACTCTATGTACCTTTTTTTTTGGGGTCAAACTCTTTCTATCTATCGTGTACTTTCGTTTCCATGTATATTTTCAGATAACCTTGCATCACATATAAACCTTGCAGCACAAATAACCAATACCGTAACAAACTTACATTTCGATTTCGCCACAATACTATTTCTACCCAATGACTTCGAAGCCATTTGTAACAATTTCTTACGGAATATACGAAACATTTTGCTGCTAATTGGTCACAAATTAATTGTCACAATCCGTAGATTTTTTATTACGCAATATTTGAAGCTAACTGTCAATAATCTGCTACAACTAAAACGCAACAATTTGTAAGTAAGTAACGACGAGTATTCCTGTAGCTGTTTGTGATTCCTGGATCCACAAAAAATTTGTTGTTTTTTGTGAATATTTGCTACTACCACTCTCGTCGCAAGTTGTAACTAAACTTTGTAGATAATTGTATTAAGTAGTAGCAAACAGCTATATATTAATGTGTATCTAATCTGTAGCAACTTGCTACAGATTGCTATGAGGTGTAATTTTGCTATGAGTAAATAGTTACTAATTATTTTTGTCTCAAACCTGTAACAAATAGTTATTCGCTACGCATTTCGTCTTATAGCTACACATTATTTTGCAACTATACAAGTCATTTTTACTAGTGCATCTCCAGCATCTATATATTTCATCCTCAGTGGATGATATTTTTATGTGGTGTGGAAGAGCATTTTAAAATATATATTACACACCCATAAGATTCAAAATGAGAAATATTTAATCTCCAACCATGAATATATAACATGGGAGAAATATTTCTTTATAAAATGTTGGCCTCATATATAATATTTACTACATGCAAAACTGCATCTTCCAAGTTTTAACATGGAGATTAAATCACCAAGAGCCGTTTTACAATATCTTTGAGTTGCGCTATGAAAGATTCATTATAGCTCATTTCAAGAGTGAACATCATGGATGTTCCACTTTATCATATGCGACATATATATGTGATAAACTAAATGATATGACTTCACCAAAGTTATATCGCTCTGGGGTGTCAAATTCACCAAAGTTTATCGACTTATTGTCGATGTGGGATTCCTTGAAATCTCCCCCTCGAGATGATAACTCTTGGAGTTCAATCATCTCGTACTGAATCCCACTTTAGGATCAATAACATACCGATTTTGGTTATGTCTATTATCTTAGATCCTTATAAGATGTGAGATTAGTATTATCCCCTCTCAAGATGATGACTTTTATGTCCATTCACCTTTAATCGAATCTTATTTTTAGATCAGTTATATTTGGGGTTTAATTTGGAGATTTATTAAGGAAATCAAACCATCATATATATACAATGAGCTTGTTAATCCAAAAGGATGGTGAATGGACCAACAATATATGATTATGGAGGCATAGCCTACTGCATATTTAAGGAGGAGGTATATAACCATCAAATCCATAAACAATAAATAGAAATTTAAATGAATTTAAATAAACTTAAATAAATTCAACATAAATTAGATGTTACCTGAAATATGAATGAAGTGCAATGCTTACAACCTCTTGAAATGTGAATGGGGACATGCAATACTTTTGAAAGAACTTTTGTTCCTTTGAACAAATTCTCAATAATTTTTAATATCACTGATTGACCGGGATGGCTTGATCGGTAATGCTATACTTGAAGCATTAGAATATTTCATATTTAATATTATTTTGCCATCTTTGTTTTGGAATGATATAATTATATATATGCATGTCTCCAATATGGTCGATCTTGCAATACCATATTTATTTATAGTCTCTACATAATAATTTTATTAAGACAAAATATCTTTATAACTCTGTGAGTTTCTTTGAGACTTTGGAGAACACTAGACATCGATAATTATGAATCTGATGTCTTTGGAAATCGAGAGACTAGCTCATCTAGATCCAATTATTTTTTGCACTGTCTAAAATATATTGACATGTGCTTAATATATTCTCATAAGAGAAATATATTTTTGATTAAAGACATTTCATTGTCTTTAAATCTTATATAACACATATAATTATTCTTTACGAATAAATAAAATTAAATAAACAAACATATAAATTCAGAAAATAAAATTAAGAGCTATAGCCTTATATATAAGAATTTAATAGACATAACTTTTCTTTGATCGTAGGCAGAGCCTATCATATATAATGATCAATCCATAAAAGACAAAGCTTTTTATTTGATCATTAATGAGGCAGAACCTCTATATGTATAACGATCAGTCCGGAAATGACATAGCCTTATATTGATCGTGTAGGAGGCATAGCCTGTCATTTTTAACGATCTTTCCGGAAAGACATAGTCTTTTGTTAGATCTGGAAGGAGGCAAAGCCTACCATATAAAACGATCTATCTATCCGGAAAAGACATAGCTTTTTTTTTTATCGTGAAGGAGGCAGAGCCTACCATATATCTAACGATCTATCCGGATATGATTTAGGCATTTAGCTATAGATTTGATCGTTAAAGAGGCAACACCTACAACTTATGACGATTAATCCAGAAAATGTATAATTTCACGATGTCTATAATATTTATGTTTTATAAATATAAACCGAAACAATATGAATTTACTTACCTCGTAAAAGCTCCAGCGGTAAAGACATCGTGCTGATAACGTGTTATAAAACATAACTCAAACATATAATTATTATATTATATTGTATATGTATATGTGTATATGTATGTATAACTATATACACTATAATAATAAAGAGAAAGGGACGAGAGGTAAGTGAAAGAAATTCTTCTCTCTACATGTTATTATTACATCTTCCTCTCTCTTGTCTTACTCAATTTCTACTTTCTTACTCATGTTTGTACAATTCCTAGTTATAGTGGAATAAACAAGTTATGAGTCATACCACTTATTAACCTGGCAATGACACATGTAAAAGTGTGATGACATGTGTTGATGTGAAACAACCCTTCTCGTTTTTTTTTTTATACCTTAATTTACTAGTGGTCCCATACCCACTAACATCCTAACAACAATCAATAACTGCGGATAACCAAATAAAAC
>NC_025699.1:17998808-18002023 GCF_000633955.1 Camelina sativa
CTCACATATCCCGCTCTTGGGTCGTCACCCTCAAGCGCGCTCTCGGATCGTCATCCGAAGCAACATACCACTCCCACTCTCTGGCCACAAAGTCCATCGAGCTATCGGTATCACGTGAGTTGGGCCCGCACGGCCTTGAGCAAAACAAATACTGATGCCAACGAGTATCTCCCGGCTAGATCTACCTCAACATTTCCACAAAACTTGTTTTTTTTTAGAAACTTCCTATTTATGGAAACCTTCCTTTTGTGGATACTTTCTATTTATGGAAACTTTCCAAAAATAGAAACCCGAGCTATTTCTCTTTTCCCATGACAACAACAGTCAAACATAAAGAAAAATACTCATCTTATTAATCTCAAAAATGTCATAATCGTTACAATCTCAACGAAATTACATCAGAAAAACCAAAAATACAACAACCGGAGCCAACAACCCGCATCCCGAGCACCACCTCATCTTGATACTTAGTCGCACAACCAACCACCCCTAAGCGACCAAATATCAAGAGAGATGGGCTGGAATACTCCGTACCCGCTCCAGCCACGGACTACAACTTGGACCCGGCTAGACAAGCTCAAGTCGCGGTCTGCTTCTCAAACCACTTCTTAAACCTTGCCTTCATCCTCGCCTCGGGCTCCCAAGTCTGCTCCTCTACTCCGTCACAGTCCCACAGGACTCTCATCAAAGGAATCTTCTTCTTCCGAAGTTCCTTGACTCTCCTCTCGAGCACCCTCACTGGTCTCGCCTCTAAAGTCATGTTAGGCTGAAGATCCTCAGGAATCTTAGCCAACAACTGATCACCCTCGTGAAGACACTTCCTCAGCATCGACACATGAAATACCTTGTGGAACGCACGCATAACCTCAGGCAACTCCAGCCTATATGCCACTGGTCCCACCCGCTCAACCACTCTGAACGGACCCATGTACCTCGGACTCAACTTAGTCTCTGTCAATGACCTGTTCGGACCCCGCAACATGGCCATCTTGAGGTACACTCTATCACCAACCTGAAACTCAAGATCCTTTCTCCTCTTATCAGCATAGCTCTTCTGCCGATCCTGAGCCTCCTTCATGTTCAGCCTCAAAACCCGAATCTTCTCCGAGGTCTCCTGAACAAAATCTGCACCAAATATGCTCCTCTCCCCCACCTGAGTCCAACATAAAGGTGTACGACACGGCCTCCCATACAGGGCCTCATAAGGAGCCATCCCAATACTAGCCTGGTAGCTGTTGTTATAAGCAAACTCCACCAAGCTCAAGTGATCTGCCCAATGACCACCCCAATCCAGCACACACATCCTCAATAAATCCTCCAAAATCTGGATCGTCCTCTCTGACTGACCGTCCGTCTGAGGATGGTAGGCTGTACTCATATGCACTTTCGTGCCCATCTCTGCCTGAAACGCCCTCCAGAACACCGAAGTGAACTTGGAATCTCTATCAGACACAATACTAGCAGGCACACCGTGCAATCTGACTATCTCCCTCACGTACTTCTTGGCCAAAACCGCTGCTCCATCAGTTTTCTTGATGGCCAGAAAATGCGCAGACTTAGTCAAACGGTCCACAATGACCCAAATAGCATCAAACGTCCTCGACACAGGTAAACCTACCACGAAGTCCATCGTGATCAAATCCCACTTCCACTCTGGAATGGGTAAACTCTGTAATAAACCACCAGGAACCTGATGCTCCGCCTTCACCAGCTGGCAAGTATCACACTTTGCCACCCAGTCAGCTACGTCCTTCTTCATCCCGACCCAGTGATAGTACCGCTTGAGGTCACGGTACATCTTGGTCGCTCCTGGATGAATAGAGAACTTGCTCGAATGAGCCTCTCTCAGTATCTCCTGCCTCAAATCCTCACCCTTGGGCACACAGATCCGACCATGCACAAGGATAGTACCATTAGCAGAAACCTGATACTCTGCACCCGCAGCCTTAGAGGCATTCACCAGCCCCTCATCACTCTCCTGAGCTAACCTCACTCTGCTCAACAAATCTGCTCTATCAACTGCCTCCAAACCCAAAGGTTCCTGTGAGATAGCACACAAACTCAATGCACTAATCTCACCTACCAACACCTCCATATCCTGCTCCTGAGCCGAAGCCACCCGCTTCCGACTCAAGGCATCTGCAACCAGATTAGCTTTACCAGGATGGTAAGCTATGTCCAAATCATAATCCGCTACTAACTCCATCCAACGCCTCTGCCTCAAATTCAGCTCAGGCTGAGTAAAAATGTACTTCAGACTCTTGTGATCTGTAAATACCTGTACCTTCCCACCATACAGATAGGATCTCCAAATCTTAAGAGCAAAGATCACTGCTGCCATCTCCAAATCATGAGTAGGATAATTAGCTTCATGCTTCCGCAACTGCCGCGAAGCATAAGCTATAACCTTCCCCTGCTGCATAAGTACACAACCCAACCCCACTCTAGAAGCATCTGTATACACAACATAAGGCTCGTCCTGCTCAGGCAATGCTAACACCGGCGTGGTAGTCAACATCTGCTTGAGACTTGCAAAACTTGCCTCCCACTCTGGTGACCACACAAACGGGACATCCTTCCCTATAAGCTTAGTCATCGGCTGAGCCATACTCGCAAAACCCCGAACAAACCTCCTGTAGTAACCTGCTAACCCCAGGAAACTCCGAATCTCAGTGGCACTCTGCGGGCTCGGCCATTCCCTGATGGACTGAATCTTCTCTGGATCCACTGAAACTCCCTCAGCTGAAACAATATGACCCAAGAACCCCATCTCACGCTGCCAGAAACTGCACTTACTCAGCTTAGCAAACAACTTCTACTCCCGCAGCTTCTCCAACACTGCTCTCAAATGTACTGCATGTTCCTCAGGACTCTTAGAATATACCATGATGTCGTCGATGAAAATGATGACTGACACGTCCAGAAACTCCTGGAACATGCTGTTCATCAACCTCATAAATGCAGCTGGCGCATTTGTCAACCCAAACGGCATCACCACAAACTCATAGTGCCCATATCTCGTCCTGAAGGCTGTCTTCCTCACATCTGCCTCATGTATAGGAATCTGATGATAACCTGAAGCCAAGTCGATCTTGGAGAACCAAGTAGCACCCCTCAACTGATCCAACAACTCATCAATCCTCGGGAGAGGGTACTTGTTCTTTACAATAACTCGGTTCAAACCCCGATAGTCAATACACAACCGAAAACTCCCA
>NC_025699.1:18002123-18005593 GCF_000633955.1 Camelina sativa
AAATCTGCACCAAATATACTCCTCTCCCCCACCTGAGTCCAACATAATGGTGTACGACATGACCTCCCATACAAGGCCTCATAAGGAGCCATCCCAATACTAGCCTGGTAGCTGTTGTTATAAGCAAACTCCACCAAGCTCAAGTGATCTGCCCAATGACCACCCCAATCCAGCACACACATCCTCAATAAATCCTCCAAAATCTGGATCGTCCTCTCTGACTGACCGTCAGTCTGAGGATGATAGGCTGTACTCATATGCACCTTCGTGCCCATCTCCGCCTGAAATGCCTTCCAGAACACCGAGGTGAACTTGGAATCTCTATCAGACACAATACTAGCAGGCACACCGTGCAATCTGACTATCTCCCTCACGTACTTCTTGGCCAAAACCGCTGCTCCATCAGTTTTCTTGATGGCCAGAAAATGCGCAGACTTAGTCAAACGGTCCACAATGACCCAAATAGCATCAAACGTCCTCGACACAGGCAAACCTACCACGAAGTCCATCGTGATCAAATCCCACTTCCACTCTGGAATGGGTAAACTCTGTAATAAACCACCAGGAACCTGATGCTCCGCCTTCACCAGCTGGCAAGTATCACACTTCGCCACCCAGTCAGCTACGTCCTTCTTCATCCCGACCCAGTGATAATACCGCTTGAGGTCACGGTACATCTTGGTCGCTCCTGGATGAATAGAGAACTTGCTCGAATGAGCCTCTCTCAGTATCTCCTGCCTCAAATCCTCACCCTTGGGCACACAGATCCGACCATGCACAAGGATAGTACCATTAGCAGAAACCTGATACTCTGCACCCGCAGCCTTAGAGGCATTCACCAGCCCCTCATCACTCTCCTGAGCTAACCTCACTCTGCTCAACAAATCTGCTCTATCAACTGCCTCCAAACCCAAAGGTTCTTGTGAGATAGCACACAAACTCAATGCACTAATCTCACCTACCAACACCTCCATATCCTGCTCCTGAGCCGAAGCCACCCGCTTCCGACTCAAGGCATCTGCAACCAGATTAGCTTTACCAGGATGGTAAGCTATGTCCAAATCATAATCCGCTACTAACTCCATCCAACGCCTCTGCCTCAAATTCAGCTCAGGCTGAGTAAAAATGTACTTCAGACTCTTGTGATCTGTAAATACCTGTACCTTCCCACCATACAGATAGGATCTCCAAATCTTAAGAGCAAAGATCACTGCTGCCATCTCCAAATCATGAGTAGGATAATTAGCTTCATGCTTCCGCAACTGCCGCGAAGCATAAGCTATAACCTTCCCCTGCTGCATAAGTACACAACCCAACCCCACTCTAGAAGCATCTGTATACACAACATAAGGCTCGTCCTGCTCAGGCAATGCTAACACCGGCGTGGTAGTCAACATCTGCTTGAGACTTGCAAAACTTGCCTCACACTCTGGTGACCACACAAACGGGACATCCTTCCCTGTAAGCTTAGTCATCGGCTGAGCCATACTCGCAAAACCCCGAACAAACCTCCTGTAGTAACCTGCTAACCCCAGGAAACTCCGAATCTCAGTGGCACTCTGCGGCCTCGGCCACTCCCTGATGGACTGAATCTTCTCTGGATCCACTGAAACTCCCTCAGCTGAAACAATATGACCCAAGAACCCCATCTCACGCTGCCAGAAACTGCACTTACTCAGCTTAGCAAACAACTTCTGCTCCCGCAGCTTCTCCAACACTGCTCTCAGATGTACTGCATGCTCCTCAGGACTCTTAGAATATACCAGGATGTCGTCGATGAAAATGATGACTGACACGTCCAGAAACTCCTGGAACACGCTGTTCATCAATCTCATAAACGCAGCTGGCGCGTTTGTCAACCCAAACGGCATCACCACAAACTCATAGTGCCCATATCTCGTCCTGAAGGCTGTCTTCCTCACATCTGCCTCATGAATAGGGATCTGATGATAACCTGAAGCCAAGTCGATCTTGGAGAACCAAGTAGCACCCCTCAACTGATCCAACAACTCATCAATCCTCGGGAGAGGGTACTTGTTCTTCACAGTAACTCGGTTCAAACCCCGGTAGTCAATACACAACCGAAAACTCCCATCCTTCTTCTTAACAAACAACACCGGAGCTCCCCACGGTGAACAACTAGGACGGATAAAACCCTTGCCCAACAAATCCTCCAGCTGCTTCTTCAGCTCTGCCATCTCTGCTGGAGCCATCCTGTAAGGAGCCTTGGATAACGGCATCGTCCCCGGTTCCAGCTCAATGGTAAAAGGATCCGACCGAGATGGTGGTAATCCCTGCAATGACTGGAACACATCCTCAAAGTCCTCCACAACCGGAATACCGCTAACCGTAGACTTCCCCACTGACTCTGGCATAGATATAGTAACCAGATAGGCCTCACGGCCCTTCTCGATCATCTTCCCTGCCTGAACGGCTGAGATCACGAGACTCCCCGAAGTCGGTCTAATACCCTGAAAAACCAACTTCCCTCCTGGACGCTCAAACTCCACTCTACCCCGATAGCAATCCAAATGCACCTTATACCGATGCAACCAATCCATACCAAGAATGACGTCATACAACTCCACTGGACTGATAAGCAAATCCGCTGGCCACGACTCTCCTGCGATCTGAATATCAACTCCTCCAGCTCGTCCAATAACCCTCAGAAACTTGCCTCCAGCAACTCTGACAACTCCTGAACGCTCTCCAGAATCCCCTCTGATCCCCGCACTCACGGCACACTCCGGAGTAATGAAGCTATGAGAAGCTCCAGAATCAAACATAACATGGGACTTAAACCCGCCCACCAACAAGGTCCCTACACAAACCTCATGTGTTGAGAACCTAACACTTGACCACAAACAAAAACAAATATAATCTGAACTATTAAATTGACTAAGTTCGAATCTCAAAAGTTATACATGTGATCGCTCCTGCACTAGTGCCACCGGGCTCCTGAGTCGAGTACACCTGTGACGTCGGCTCGATCCAACCCACCGGCTGCACACCGTGCTGTACACCCTGCTGCACCCCTGGCTGAGTTCCAGCCTGCAACACTGCTACTGCCCTCTGCTGCAACTTGGGACAACGAGGCTTGATGTGCCCCATCTCTCTGCAGTAGTAACACACTCGAGTATCTATCCGCGGCTCCGTCACCGCCCGCTGCTCTATCACTGCCCGCTGCTCACCTCTCTATGGACAGCTAGTCACCTTGTGGTCCCTGCTACCACACCCAAAGCATTTCGCACCCCCGTGCCTCGATCTCTGCATAACATCAAACTTCCTCTTATGCCCCTGCGCAGGCTTGCAGCCCTTGCTAGGAACAGAAAGCGGCTGAGACTGCTGTGGCTGCACCGAAGAACTGACCACAACCACCTGTGACCTCAAGTCATCCTCTATCCCAGCTGCAACCTCAACCAACTCTGCTCTCATAGCATAGCTCCTCACTCTGCACCGAGTCCTCAAAT
>NC_025699.1:18005988-18021425 GCF_000633955.1 Camelina sativa
GCCTTTGATTCCACGATCACACTTTTCCTTTACCTGCACACCACAAACAACAATTGAGATGCGTAAGTATTATCATAAATACTTAGTGAGGCCGTCCTCCCATCTACTGGGTTATACACACAAGCATATGAGACCCTCAAGTTTAAGCAAAACAAACAACACACAACAATACATCAAACCAGGAAAAACAAGTCTCGGCTGAGACCAGTGTCGACCGATGCCTCACGGTGTCGATCGATGCTACAAACAATGGTGTCGACCGATGCTAAATAGTGTCGACCGATGCCCCTCCAAATGGTGTCGACCGATGCTTCCTAGTGTCGATCGATGCCTCTTCTGCAGACACGATCTGCGCGAATCCGAACATTGAACTCTCCTTCCCAATCATCTCGAATCGGTCTCAAACTCACCCAATGACCTCGGAAATCACTAGGAATCACAAAAGCAACGAACCCAAGCAACAAAACAACACAAACAGCAAAGAAAACACCCAAACAAGAGACATCTCATGCTTAGATCAACCATGGTCAAGCACTCACCTCTTTCCAGGAAGATTCTGAACAGTAGGAACAAAATCCTCACTCCTAACTCTTTCCCAGATCCAAAACTCTCAAGAACAGCAACTAATCTCCCAAACTTTTCCCAAAAGCTTAAGAACACTCTCTCCTTTCTTTTTCTCTCAAAAGCGGCGAGTACAGACAAATAACACGACCTTGGGTCGTTTTTCCCCTTTTACACACGATTTAGGGATTTAAATTGAACCAAACCGAACCAATCGGCAATTAAAACGAACCCGACTAAACCGGAACACATGGTGTCGATCGATGCCCCCAAGGGTGTCGATCGACACCCACACCAAAATTACAAAAAATTGGTTCGCGGATGTTACATGATGGATTAGTCACACTTGTTTTACAACAATTTCTATTTTTGTAAGATTGATAATGTCTTGTGAAAACCATATTTTAATACCTATATTTCTTGATCAATCAAGTAGTATTGCAGAAAGAATGATGTTTCTTAAAAATTTGCATACTTCAATATAATGGATCAATTAATTATCTTGGTTGGAAAATAAGAACAACAATAGACAACAACAACAACAACACAAAAAAAAAATCTAAAATTGTATTTCCCAAATCTAACAATAATATCATACTATGATATGAAATCTATTTAAAACCCATTTAAGTAGAGATATATCCATGTATAATAAATAAATTTTAAAAAACAAATCAAAAAGATAAAAATAATGACATTATTAAATATTATATTTTTCTGCTTTTTTCGAATAATTAAGAAGTTTTAGGAGGTGTATTCAACCTAACATTTTAAGTGATTTGTATAAAATTTACAAATATATGTTATTCAATCATTGATTTTAAAAAGTCTTCTGAAATTCTTTGTTAATGAACTAATAATTTAAAAATCTATCTCAAAATCCACTGTTATTCAAAACAATTTGTGGATTTAGATTTTAATGATTTAAGGGATTTCAGAGGATTTGAGAGAATTTCTTTAGTTAAAAATATAGAAATCCAAATCTCATGGTTTTAAGTAGGATTTGAAAAAAATTTACAAGAAATCATACCAACTTTTCTAAAATCATTTAAAATCTTACAAAAACTCAAATCATTTGAGATATTAGATTGAATAGACCCTCCTAATTCATACGAGTAACCAGAATATTCTATAGGGCTCCCTCTTAAACGTCACTCCAATCGGCAACTTCTAGGCTTTCCTTGAGAATTTTTATCAATTGAACTATCGACACATAATTATTTGTTCTGCTACTGTATGTTAATTTGATTTCAGTAATATATACCCTTTTTTACATATTTTAAGTAATGGATTGATAATCTTTTGCATATATATATATCTTATATAATAAGAGAAGGTTTTTCTCAACTTCTTCTAATAACATGACATCTGGCTTATTATATAACTGACACATGTCCTTCCATTATTCTTATTCTTAAAGGCTATTATCTTTATGTTTTAATATTGGGCCTAACCAAACAAAACCAAATACAGGCCCAGCAAATAAATCGACAACTCTTACAAACGAACATGTACTTACTTTCTCACCTTCTCCACCATCGTTCCTAGCAACTATCACCTCCGATGTACCTTCTCTATCGAGCCTTTGTTGTTTTTTCTCGGTGTATACGCCACTGGTCTCCCTCCATCCTTCGCTGCAAGCTCTTTGGTCAGCTTCCCCGTGAAGATCTCTTAGATTCCATCGTTGTCAGATTTATTGGATAATTAAATTTGGTCTCATATCTGGTTCCCTTTCACTGAACATTAACTCACCATCATTTATTTTGCTGCAAGCTCTTTGGTCAGCTTCCCCGTGAAGATCTCTTAGATCCCATCGTAGTCATATTTATTGGATAATTAAATTCGGTCTCATATCTGGTTCCTTTTTATTGAACAGTAACTCACCATCATTTATGTTCTCTTCCCTCTGGGTTTTTCCAAAAATCTCTTAATCCTTGGGTTTCTTTGGTTTAGTTCTCCTACTTCACCACCAAATTCTAAATCAATTCTGGTTTAATGTCTGGGTCAAGATCCCAAACACCTATTTCAAGTTTTGAACTGTATGTGACATTAATCCTATCCAAAATTGTTTTTAAATTGTTTGGATTCAAATTTAAAAATTCAAAAAAGGGATTAAGATCCGCACCACCAATTAGAATCAGATGAACCATTACTATGATTACATTATTTGTATTACTTATTACAATCTTTAAGGTAATTAAAGAATTCCATTGAAGTCTATCCTTCATTTTTCTCTTTACGTTTTCCACCCAATTATAACGTAATCAAAATAATACCAAACACCTACGATTTCATGGTCATTAACAATTCATTCCAATCCCTGATTACTCTCCCTCAACCATTGCATTAAGTTTTCTTTTTAAATAACAACTTTTGACGACACTCACCTTCTCTCTCTCACACCATGGGTAAAACAAAAACACTAGCTCCCTACTGTACCATTGATTCAATCTCCAACGAAACGTACAACACTGGTATCTAGGATTGTTGTTCGGGTCATTCATATTTGGGAAGTTCGAAACTTTGGAAGAAACAATATCTTACTAAGTCTTGAATGTCTCCTTCTAGATGAAAATGTACATTATCTCTTATTTTTGTTTAAATATCATGATTTTCCGTTTTTATTTATTTTTATTATGAGAAACTCTTCCACAACCTACCAATGCACATAGTCTTATAGTCTAGTGAAGCTAGCTAGAGTCTTCTCAAGATACATGATAAGGTGAAAATCACCTTATCAAGGATAATCATAGAATTAGAGGTAGGAACAGAAGAAATAGAGATTTGAATGAAGAATCAGAGAAGAATAGGAAAGAAGAGGATGAAGAAGATAATCATTGTTTGACAAAATATTCCATACACTACAAGAAAATAATTTTATTAAGACGAAATATTTAGTCACAATACAAAGTATTTAGTCACAATATAAACATTGTTACGAATTTGTGACGATTTTTGAATGGTTGCAATACAATGGTCACAAATTTTTATTTGTAACGAAAACGTCACAAGAGTTGCAACGAATATATTAGTAACCATTTTGTCATCAATAACTACGACACCAAAAAGTAACAAAACTGTCTTAATTAAAGACTAACAAAACGTCTTTAAATCGTTACAATTCGTGTTTAAAATAACGTTTTAATTATGTATCTTATTGTTACGAAACTATAGTCTCAAATGGTCACAAATGATAATTAGAAATTTGTCGCAAAATTTTAACAAATACTCAAAAATCATGATATTTTGTGACTATCGTAATGTCCAATTTTATCATTAGAAGTTATTTTCAAATGGTGTTATTAATAAAAATTCATTGCATATGATAAAAATTATAACTAAAAAATCAATCTCAAAACAATATTATTTTTTAAATTTATTATCATACAAATTTTTTATAATCATAAACATTAAATATACATTATAAGCTATCTTTATTCTTACAAAAAAAAAAATCACAAATTCGTCCAGATGAACATATTCGATGATAACTTCCATGTTATAACTCCTATGGGAACGATTTCAGGCATTCTGGAAAGTTAAGACTCAGATCTTTCCAACGGTTGGTAGATCAGCTTCTGGTTCAATTTGTAGCAGTGGAAAACGATTTCACAAGATGACTGATGTTAATTCGCGGATCTGCGCAGAATAGGTTTGAGAAAACATGTATAACTTTTAATCTACAAAAGGGGTTACAAAATCTTTTGGGGAAAACTTACATCTATGGGTTGGGAAATTGCTCACCAAAATTCGTCCATAAAAGAGTCTGTTTACCCCTTATTTTCCACCATCTCCTAGAACATGTAAGATCTGTCCTTAATTTCAATTGTAGCTCCTTGTTCTCTTTCTCTCAAATGGTTCACTCTCTTTCTCTCTCTCTAGGTTATGGAGGCACGAAATTATAAAGAATAAAACCCTAATCATCTCTTAAATAAGTCTGGTTAAATTAGGGTTAGAGACTTGGCTTAATGGGCTTTGTATAAATGACATAACAATTTATACTATTTTATGACTAATGTTTACTCATTTTTATGTCACAAACTGTGACTTGCATATCTTTTATAAGTTCATAACTAATTTGCAACAACATATTGGTCACAATGTAGTCATAAGAGTGAAGATTAATATTATCGTAGCATATTCGTCACTAATTGTGACAAACTTTTGTTACTGAGTTTTTTCGTCATAATATAGTGACGAAAATACTATGAATTTGTTACAAATAAACTTAGTCATAATATCGTATTTAAAGTGTCACAAATTTGTGATAGAAATTTTTTGTCTCAAAAATACGTCTCAATAAACTTATTTTCTTGTAGTGATAACCTTCTACAATCGATAGAGAGTAGTATTTAAACACAACACTAAAAGGATAAAAGGCCTAGTAACCAAAAGCCCAACAAAAGCCCATTGCCATCTTAACAATACCCCTTCATTGAGAACCACCATGTCCTCATGGTGGCTGGAACTGAAACATTTTGAAGTTGTTCATTGCCTTGATTTCTTGAGCTTGTGCGTCTCCACCTGCACCACTGGTCTTGCTACATAAACTCCCAATAAACTCTTTTTTAATGAACAGAGACTGTTTCGATTTTCCCTCCCCAGCTGGTACTTCCCGAGTGGAATGATTTCCTGGTAACATAATCAACCTTGAAACGATCTTCTCCATTAAATTGCAACACTTATAAACAATAGCCTGCAATTTTGTGGAAACTGCTACAATAAGCACATTCTCTTCACCCAATGTGAACAACCTTGACTTGATAGGGAACAACAACACTTCTTCCACTGGGTTTTCCAAGCTTTGGTCGCCAATAATGGCCTTTGAATTTTCTGAGACCAAGCGTTCACCACCCAGTATATCTGGTGGCCTGGGAGAATGAGAAACTTCCGAGGTAAAGAACATCAGTAACTTTTCAAGGCCTAAAATGGCTCCACTTAACTCGTCATTCCCAACCACATTGATCTTGTTCCAATCCCTAGTTGCCTCTTCTTCGTTTATCCCGAGCAATTCACTTACATTGTTCTGTCCCACCTTCAACAAGGAAACTTCTTCTCCCTTCTTGAAAGTCTTGTGCTCTTCCTTAGGATATTCTGTGCCAACTCCACTCATAGACTTAATTCCCCCATTTGGAGCTATCTTGTCCGCAAGATAGTAAGCTGTCTTGCACCTTCGCTCAACTTCACTTTTAATCTTCATCCTTGGAGTACTTAGCTTCAGCTTTTCATCCTTTTCACAAAGAGTGATCCAATCCTGGTTGTTTAAGAAGGAAAAGGTGTAATCCTGCCAGTTAACACAAGTCTCTCCCAGTTTGGATAGCCAAGGGTAACCCAAAATCAAATCCACCTCAGTCCTTGTTAAGTATAGTGTGAGAAAATCTTCAGAGATTTCAACTCCTTGAAGTAACAAGCTAACCCCCTGGCAAGTGCTCTTACTCACAATGAGCTGACCATGTCCCAAACGAACTGACCTGGGTTTTGTCACTCTCTTGGGAAGCCTAATTCGAACAGCAAACTCCTCTGAAATGTAATTCTGTGACGCTCCAGAGTCAACTTCTACCAACAGTCTCTGACCTGAGATAGAGCCCCAGAACCGTAGACTCTTGCTCTTGGTGCCTTGTGGCTCGATATCCCTGCTCTCCTTAACCTTGCTTAGCTCATTTCCCAACAATTGTGAATCCTCTTGTAACAAGGTAAGACTCATTAACTCTGCATTTTCACCAAGATAAGCTGAAACTTGCGCACTAGCCCTGTTATGGGTGTCTTGTAAGACTGCTCCTTTATCTGTGTAACCGCTCATTTCCTCAACCCAAATAGCAAGATCCATTGCCTCTTGAAGTCGCTTATGTTGCAAATTTCTAACCTCCATCTGCAATGGTATTCAACCCCCGTATGAACATATCCAAAACATGCTTCTCTGGTATACTAATGGCCTCTCTACGATTACCTTCAAACTCTCTGCAGTAATTAGCCACAGAACCTTCTTGTATCATACCGGAGTATAGTGAGCGTCCTATCCAGCTTTGCCTCGGTTGCTCCTTTGCTTCTTCATTGATCATCCATTTGAACTCTTTCCAACTTGTCGGAGAATTCTTTTCCCATAATCTCCTTACCCAATGAACAGTTTCTCCTTCTTAGAGTGAATACACAATCCTCATCCACTCATTGTGTGGAGTCTGACTTGCAGCAAAATGAGTTTCCAAGCTGTTGATCCACTTGAGTAAGTCTTCCTTATAGCTCTCGGACAACCCAGGTTCCTGATAAATCTTATTTTCCCCAGAGGTATTTGCTTCACTTTTCTCTATCCCGAGCTGTCTTGTCCTCTCTTCTTGATCTGACGAGGGCGTGCCATCATGATGCGGTTGTAGAACAGATTCCTGAAACCCAATATAAATAGTTCTTGTAGCATCAACATCAACACTCAATCCAAAAGGTTTCAACCCCATGTGTTCCCAAGCCTCTGCGGATGTTGTCCATAGCACTGAACTATTCCATGCTCTAGCATTTCTGTTCGCAGCCCCTGAACCCTGGAGCCTTATATTACCAACTCGAAGATGGACTGGATTAGCTCGAGAAACAGCTCCAAAATTTTCCTGAATATTCAGGATTCTTGATAGTTCCTCAGTTGGTTCAGCTTTGTTCTCGTCACTGAGACGTTTCCATGATCTACTTCTAACATTAACTCTATCATCAAACTCTTGTGACGCATCATAATCAGAGGAAGTGGCCATTTGTCTAACAGCACTAGCATCAGCCTGAAACCTAGAGTCAATCAAGGGATAACGACATCGCTTACCATGTTTCTTCGTGGGATGTTTTCTGATTTTTATCGCCGAAACAAACTTGTGATGTCTCCTTCGTGTCGATTTCTTCCTGGCTTTATGGTAGTTTCGTGGAACAGGAATCCTCTCTTCACCAAGAGATTGGACTGTGTGTGGAAGCTCAGAGATCCACGGACTGAAAGAAGCCTCTGGTAACGCAGTGCTCACCAAGTGTTCGACAGAGGTCCCAAGAGAAATTTCTAGGTTTCTTCTCGGTGTAAGATCTGTTGGTGGACGACCTAAGCTCTCCATGATGGTTTGATGGACGGATGGAGGAGGAACTGGACTCACCTTGGTGGTTTGATGAGTAGCTGACGAAAGATCTGAGTCCACCGTGGCTGACTTGTTGGTGTGTAAACCGGTTTGAAGGTCGAAGATGAGTTGTTGCCTCTCACGATTGGATCGCCTCATCTCTTCCAGGTAAAACTTAATTTTATCACAAGATCGTAGGATACGATCGCAAGCTTCATCACCGACATTCATTTTCAGTTTTTTTTTGTTTTTTTGTTTTTTATTTATTTTATTTTTTTTTGATAAATCCTCTCAACGAGAGCACCAATTTGATAAGATGAAAATCACCTTATCAAGGATAATCATAGAATTAGAGGTAGGAACAGAAGAAATAGGGATTTGGATGAAGAATCAGAGAAGATTAGGAAAGAAGAGGATGAAGAAGATAATCATTGTTTGACAAAATATTTCATAACCTTCTACAAACGATAGAGAGTAGTATTTAAACACAACACTAAAAGGATAAAAGGCCTAGTAACCAAAAGCCCAACAAGAGCCCATTGCCATCTTAACAATACAAGAAGGTAGATTCTTAAAAAAAATGATTAACTAAATTTTAATCTGAATTCTCACTAAAATCTACTCCATCCAGTTCTTATTAATCCAATTTCTAGAGAAAAAATGTTGCACAAAAAAACAAATTTTAGGTTTCTATATATTTTTAATAAGTAATTAATGACAAAATTTGAATATTATTGGTTAAAATTTGTAGAAAGTTGATAATCACAAAAAGGCACAATTTTTAATATGTTCTCTTAATATGTGTGAAAATCCTAAAATATGGATTAATCAGGAATAGAGGGAGTATTGTCTAATATATTTAATACAGTCCCACATAATTTTTAAACTACTGTATTGTTTAAAATTTTCAATGATAAATGGAAAGAATGCCATATTTTTTATGATTTGTGCCAACATTTTTGTTTTGTCGGATGAAAGAGATTTTGTTTCATATTACAATATTAGCCAGGCTAGATTGTGGAGAATCACTATCCGNAACAGTTTCTCCTTCTTAGAGTGAATACACAATCCTCATCCACTCATTGTGTGGAGTCTGACTTGCAGCAAAATGAGTTTCCAAGCTGTTGATCCACTTGAGTAAGTCTTCCTTATAGCTCTCGGACAACCCAGGTTCCTGATAAATCTTATTTTCCCCAGAGGTATTTGCTTCACTTTTCTCTATCCCGAGCTGTCTTGTCCTCTCTTCTTGATCTGACGAGGGCGTGCCATCATGATGCGGTTGTAGAACAGATTCCTGAAACCCAATATAAATAGTTCTTGTAGCATCAACATCAACACTCAATCCAAAAGGTTTCAACCCCATGTGTTCCCAAGCCTCTGCGGATGTTGTCCATAGCACTGAACTATTCCATGCTCTAGCATTTCTGTTCGCAGCCCCTGAACCCTGGAGCCTTATATTACCAACTCGAAGATGGACTGGATTAGCTCGAGAAACAGCTCCAAAATTTTCCTGAATATTCAGGATTCTTGATAGTTCCTCAGTTGGTTCAGCTTTGTTCTCGTCACTGAGACGTTTCCATGATCTACTTCTAACATTAACTCTATCATCAAACTCTTGTGACGCATCATAATCAGAGGAAGTGGCCATTTGTCTAACAGCACTAGCATCAGCCTGAAACCTAGAGTCAATCAAGGGATAACGACATCGCTTACCATGTTTCTTCGTGGGATGTTTTCTGATTTTTATCGCCGAAACAAACTTGTGATGTCTCCTTCGTGTCGATTTCTTCCTGGCTTTATGGTAGTTTCGTGGAACAGGAATCCTCTCTTCACCAAGAGATTGGACTGTGTGTGGAAGCTCAGAGATCCACGGACTGAAAGAAGCCTCTGGTAACGCAGTGCTCACCAAGTGTTCGACAGAGGTCCCAAGAGAAATTTCTAGGTTTCTTCTCGGTGTAAGATCTGTTGGTGGACGACCTAAGCTCTCCATGATGGTTTGATGGACGGATGGAGGAGGAACTGGACTCACCTTGGTGGTTTGATGAGTAGCTGACGAAAGATCTGAGTCCACCGTGGCTGACTTGTTGGTGTGTAAACCGGTTTGAAGGTCGAAGATGAGTTGTTGCCTCTCACGATTGGATCGCCTCATCTCTTCCAGGTAAAACTTAATTTTATCACAAGATCGTAGGATACGATCGCAAGCTTCATCACCGACATTCATTTTCAGTTTTTTTTTGTTTTTTTGTTTTTTATTTATTTTATTTTTTTTTGATAAATCCTCTCAACGAGAGCACCAATTTGATAAGATGAAAATCACCTTATCAAGGATAATCATAGAATTAGAGGTAGGAACAGAAGAAATAGGGATTTGGATGAAGAATCAGAGAAGATTAGGAAAGAAGAGGATGAAGAAGATAATCATTGTTTGACAAAATATTTCATAACCTTCTACAAACGATAGAGAGTAGTATTTAAACACAACACTAAAAGGATAAAAGGCCTAGTAACCAAAAGCCCAACAAGAGCCCATTGCCATCTTAACANTGTCCATAGCACTGAACTATTCCATGCTCTAGCATTTCTGTTCGCAGCCCCTGAACCCTGGAGCCTTATATTACCAACTCGAAGATGGACTGGATTAGCTCGAGAAACAGCTCCAAAATTTTCCTGAATATTCAGGATTCTTGATAGTTCCTCAGTTGGTTCAGCTTTGTTCTCGTCACTGAGACGTTTCCATGATCTACTTCTAACATTAACTCTATCATCAAACTCTTGTGACGCATCATAATCAGAGGAAGTGGCCATTTGTCTAACAGCACTAGCATCAGCCTGAAACCTAGAGTCAATCAAGGGATAACGACATCGCTTACCATGTTTCTTCGTGGGATGTTTTCTGATTTTTATCGCCGAAACAAACTTGTGATGTCTCCTTCGTGTCGATTTCTTCCTGGCTTTATGGTAGTTTCGTGGAACAGGAATCCTCTCTTCACCAAGAGATTGGACTGTGTGTGGAAGCTCAGAGATCCACGGACTGAAAGAAGCCTCTGGTAACGCAGTGCTCACCAAGTGTTCGACAGAGGTCCCAAGAGAAATTTCTAGGTTTCTTCTCGGTGTAAGATCTGTTGGTGGACGACCTAAGCTCTCCATGATGGTTTGATGGACGGATGGAGGAGGAACTGGACTCACCTTGGTGGTTTGATGAGTAGCTGACGAAAGATCTGAGTCCACCGTGGCTGACTTGTTGGTGTGTAAACCGGTTTGAAGGTCGAAGATGAGTTGTTGCCTCTCACGATTGGATCGCCTCATCTCTTCCAGGTAAAACTTAATTTTATCACAAGATCGTAGGATACGATCGCAAGCTTCATCACCGACATTCATTTTCAGTTTTTTTTTGTTTTTTTGTTTTTTATTTATTTTATTTTTTTTTGATAAATCCTCTCAACGAGAGCACCAATTTGATAAGATGAAAATCACCTTATCAAGGATAATCATAGAATTAGAGGTAGGAACAGAAGAAATAGGGATTTGGATGAAGAATCAGAGAAGATTAGGAAAGAAGAGGATGAAGAAGATAATCATTGTTTGACAAAATATTTCATAACCTTCTACAAACGATAGAGAGTAGTATTTAAACACAACACTAAAAGGATAAAAGGCCTAGTAACCAAAAGCCCAACAAGAGCCCATTGCCATCTTAACAATACAAGAAGGTAGATTCTTAAAAAAAATGATTAACTAAATTTTAATCTGAATTCTCACTAAAATCTACTCCATCCAGTTCTTATTAATCCAATTTCTAGAGAAAAAATGTTGCACAAAAAAACAAATTTTAGGTTTCTATATATTTTTAATAAGTAATTAATGACAAAATTTGAATATTATTGGTTAAAATTTGTAGAAAGTTGATAATCACAAAAAGGCACAATTTTTAATATGTTCTCTTAATATGTGTGAAAATCCTAAAATATGGATTAATCAGGAATAGAGGGAGTATTGTCTAATATATTTAATACAGTCCCACATAATTTTTAAACTACTGTATTGTTTAAAATTTTCAATGATAAATGGAAAGAATGCCATATTTTTTATGATTTGTGCCAACATTTTTGTTTTGTCGGATGAAAGAGATTTTGTTTCATATTACAATATTAGCCAGGCTAGATTGTGGAGAATCACTATCCGTGAAGATGGAGGCATATCAAAAGGCACTTCAAACGTTTGGACCGAGCCAAATAAAAGTTAATTGTACGAGGTAAAGTGAGTCCTTAAAAAACAAGCAATGGCAAAAATAGTAAATCAATACTCCATATTTTAAATTTATAATAGTCAAATGTTTATTTAGGAAATCATTTATGAAACAAAAATAATTAAAGAGTGATGGAGAGATAACTTTTATTATGACAATGTTTAGTGTGTTTATTATTTGGAGTTTAGGATTTAGGATTTTAAACAGTGGCGAATCTAGGATTTTGACTTATGAGGGTCAAAATGTAAAAAACAAAATTTTATAGGGGTCAATATTGATATTGCACAGGGTCAATTTAAAAATTTTAAGAAAAAAGTAGTTGATTTTGAAATTTCATCAGGGTCAATTGACCAAGGTGCTTGGTCATTGGCTCCGCCCACTTTAAAAAATTAGTTATTTTGTATATAGATAAGGGTATTATTGAAAATAGATTACAAGAGAGAGTCTTTCTTTTAAAATTATTTTTTGTTAAGTATTACTTTTAGATGATGAAAGTAAAATTAATATATAGAACAACATAAAATGATCTATCAAATTAATTATATTATCTAAGGTTTTACAATTTTCTTTTTAGACTACTTATCAGTTATTTTTTCCAAAATAACAAAAATATACAAAAATATAATTTATCTTAATTACTTAACAAACAGACAAAATTAAATTGATTTTGCGGTAAATTAAAAAATGGTCCTATTACTATAGTAACATATTGTTTAAATATTTTTAATAATACTGTAGTAAGCACAAATATTAGTAATGTGTACTTTCACTTTTCTCTCTATCTCAAAATGACTCTTCTATGAAGCATCATATAACAAATATATATCAAAATATTATAGTTAAAATTTAATATTATGAAAATTAATTTTCAATACATATATCAACAATTACATTTACATTTCATATACAATTAAATAAAAACCCTATTCTTTAATTCAAATTAATAATGCATACATAACTCACGCATCGCGTGGGCTACTTTCTTATATATATATATATATATATATATATATATATATATATATATATATATATATGTCAATTTATTGGCCTTAGCTAAATTTAAACACAAACGTGAACCAACTAAACTCTTAAACCAAAAATGTTCTAACAAAGATATTGGAAATATATATCATTCAATTAAAAAGTATGAATATTGAACTACTTGAAAGAAAATTTATTAAACGAAACATTACCAAAAGTTAGAAAAGAAAAGACCAGGTTCCTAACTCGCTGAAAGGCATGTTTCCTCTGAAACAAAATCAATACGATATCCATGTGCCGAACAGGAGATTTCCAGACTCTTACAGGTCCTCTTTTTTGGTAATAGAGAACATGTTGTAACCATTTGAACCAAAAAAAAAAAAAAAAAAAGAACCTATTGTAACCACAGAGAATGTTTAATAATTTTTGAATAAATCAAAAAATAGATTGGTAAAATTTGAAATTAAGTATTACTTTATCTATACTATTAAAAGGGAAGCACTTTTAATAAAAAGACAAAGAATTAGAAATTATTACAATGAAATGCCACATAAATAAGAATAAGGATAGCTATAATTCTTGAAGCCAAACATGTACAATTAATAAGGAACTGTATTCTGATCGTATTTCAAAAAATGAGTATCTAACAGATATTTTCGTATCCAATCAGAGCCAAACACGAAATTTCCTACAGATTTTTATTTTTATAAAATTGAATTTAATCAATTTAAGGAAATCTTTGAAAAATCGTAATTTCTATTAATTATCACATACTATAACAGATATAAAGATATGCAATCAACAAATACTAACCATACGTGAGATCTTTTCAATAATTAGCATTTGAAATTTTCCAAATCCGAATCTTAACAATTACAACGATTTTAAATATTAACCATATCTTGAATTGTTTAGGATATATTCAAAATCTTAAAAAAAATATTATCTACTTACCAAATGTGCACACAATATTAATTACCATCACCTTAATCATAGACATTTTCAATTAAACAAATCGTAAATATAGGAACAAAAATCATAATTTTGTTATATAGATATATGGTATCATAATTTCCTCCTGTTTGGGCAACCAATCTTGGGGTTTTCTTTTAATTTATTAATATTTGGTTGGAAAAAAAGAAAAAAAAAATATGGTATCAATTGCATTTATCCTATTGATGGAACTGTTGACCTCCACTATAAATATAATCATCGCTATACATAGTTTAGTATACCCGATCCTACTTGAAATCTCGAATTTTGTATATCAAAATGGCAACCAACGATGGCAAATCCGAATCATGATGTAAGATTTTTCAAATCAGTGGGGATATACTGAAGGTTGTTTTATCGGGTGAAATAATAAAGAGATCATCAGTTATAAACAATGATTTCAATTTAAAAGTATTTAGTATGCGCATTGCTTTTTTAATACTATGAAACTATTTTATGTTTAACTGTATTTTTACAGGGTTAAAAAATTCATGTTTAACTCAAAAAAATATATGTAAGCATCCTACTATATTAATTGAGAAGTACAAATATAAAACTAACCTTAAAATGTGTAAAAAATTACATTCAATTGCCATTAGAAAAACTTAATTAAGATTAAATAATTAATTAAATAAATATTTCTAATTAAAAAAACGAAAATTGGGGACACATCAAATAAAATAAATTGTAGAAAAGTAAAAAAAATCTATTAGAATCAAAACTAATTTGTACTTAAAAAACTAACAGATAAGATTTCTTTTTTACATGGTAGTTATATCTTTTTACTTACTTCACAACTATAGCAAAGACGTCGTTTAACTGACAAAAGTGTAAATAATTTTATTCATTACATGCAAATGTTTTATTAACAGGTTTTCAATAAAAATTTTAAAATACAAAAATTATAATATAAGCAACAAATTTTTTATCACAAACCATTATAAATAATAACAAAATAAATTATTACAAATTTTCATTTAAAAAAATTCAGCCCGTGGTTTTTCGCGGGAATAGTACCTAGTTAGTTTTAAGGCCGAGCTATAATTTAGAAAAGTTCATCTTTATTTGGTTTGATCTTATTGGTGAGCCATACTTTTCGACAATGAACTTTCTTATGACCAAAAGTTTAATTGGTTCACGTTTATTATTATTATTATTAATAATTTTGGGGGTTTTGGGACAAAAGTTTACGTCTAATTTATGATTAAGTTTAGGTAAGGCCATAAATAGATTATTTACTATAATTAAAAGTTATAATGTTTTCCCCACATAATTATAAATTTTGCACATTCATGACTTCATCACACAAAAAAGTATCTTTGATCTAAGAAAAAATGAATTATCTCATAGCTTTTGCGTTAGTTATTACAATGCATTTTTCGGTGAATGAAGCTTGCAAACCAAATATTGTAGAAATTCATAACCAACTCGCTCCTGGTAGAGCTCTTAAGCATCATTGTAGGGGTAGTATTAACGAACAAGATAAAGGTGTCAAATATTTAAAATTCAATGAGACTTTCGTCATTGAGTTTTCGGATGTTTCCAGCAGACGTGAAAGGACAGTGTGGACTTGTCTCTTA
>NC_025699.1:18021782-18065893 GCF_000633955.1 Camelina sativa
GGACAAAAGTTTACGTCTAATTTATGATTAACTTTAGGTAAGGCCATAAATAGATTATTTACTATAATTAAAAGTTATAGTGTTTTCCCCACATAATTATAAATTTTGCACATTCATGACTTCATCACACAAAAAAATATCTTAGATCTAAGAAAAAATGAATCATCTCATAGCTTTTGCGTTAGTTATTACAATGCATTTTTCTTTGAATGAAGCTTGCAAACCAAATTTTGTAGAAATTCATAACCAACTCGCTCCTGGTAGAGTTCTTAAGCATCATTGTAGGGGTAGTATTAACGAACAAGATAAAGGCGTCAAATATTTAAAATTCAATGAGACTTTCGTCATTGAGTTTTCGGATGTTTCCAGCAGACGTGAAAGGACAGTGTGGACTTGTCTCTTATCGCAAGGGGATAAAATGGAGTTTTTCTTTGATGTTCAAGTATACAGAGCAGCTTCTATTGAACGATGTGGTCAGTACCGCTCATGGACAGCCAAATCTGATGGAATTTGGACCAGAAGAGACCGTACAAAACCGTCGGGGCATGTACTTAACTGGAAAAAGAAATAAGTTTGTGTTTTTTATTTGTTTCACATCTTTTAAAATTATGCTAACTTGATGTTTGATTGTATGGCAAAGTATTGTAATAAACAAGTGTTCATTGATATATTTGTATCAATGTTTTAAATAATAATAAAATATATTACTTATTTTATACCACTTTTTCTTTTTAAGATACACTAAATGTATATTGTTTTCTAGTTAAAACTTTTTTTCTTTTGCAAATATTTTTTTTTATCTTATTATCCGAAAAGAATGCTACGATTACAATAATGTTGTCAGACAAAACAATTTAGGAAATGATAGACGAAATATAGAAGTAAGTATTATATTATATATTTTTTTTTTTTTAATTGTCTAACATTATATATGGCGTAACAGTATATGAAAGTGTATCGCGGTATAACTAAGGAATCCAATCTATATAACATATTTTGTAACAACTAATGAATCAAATAATAATTAAACTTTATAATTATAACTATTATATAGCCTACCAAACAAAAGTTGTGTACTTCCAAAATATTAAATAGGGGAAGAGAAGAAATAAACATCTGGTTGATGTGCTATATTATTGATTTTATGATCACCACAACATTATACTACTGAACAATATGATAAACCACACCAACCACTACGCCATTCTTTGTAAGCCTTAACATTCAAACACAAGAAACTAAATTTCGTAAAAACAATTATCACCATTGGCACTACAAATCTAGTTAGTCCCTCTCATAGATATTATCAACTTGGATTTAGCCAAAAGTCAGAGCTTCACCACAATGGGACTTCTCACACGATGCTTCTTGTCTGACCAAACCAATTCTCCAAACACGTAGCCCTTCGCCTTATTCCCTTTATCCTTCACTAGTGTCACTTTAAACGTCTTTTGCTCTCCAACTTTGGTAAAATTTAAGCTCGTGGGATTAACCGTGACATAAACACCTCGTGGGTTAGTCACCCGGACGGTATAAGTAGAAGGTCGTTCAACGGTTTTTACAGTCCTTGAGACGGTAACTTTACTTGATGTTAAGTTTGGAACTGTGATGGAAGGATAGTTAAGGTTGACAAGACTTGTTTTGGGGCTTGAACAAGTAAAGTTATTTCCTGAGAAGACAGCGATTTGTGATGCATGGTATCCTAGGGAGCATAAGAAGTTGAGATAATCCTTGATGCCTGAGTCGTATACCAGACCGGGATTCACAGCTAGATTTGGTTGGACGTGTCCTGCCCCAAAACTGAAAGGTGTTGCCTTCATGTTGGTTGCATTTTGTATAGGTCCAGGAATGTCATCCATTGTTGTTGCTGAAAGGGAAAAACAAAAACAAAAGTATGAAATACTACAAGACTAAGAAAAAAATCATTCCATTTCCAACATGTACAAAACCAAGAAAACAGAACATGGCCATTAAAGAAACAAGATTTGGTTAACTGTGTTCTATGCCCTACGTAGTAGATGTTAATGTGATTCAACTGATAATGTATTAGACTTCAGTTTTTCCAGCAATGCCTTAGCTCCCGAATCGAAATACATTCTTACCGGTAGTCATAATGGCAGAGCGGATAGCTGCGGGGCTCCAAGAAGGATAGCGAGTTTTGAGAAGACCCGCAATGCCAGAGATATGAGGACAAGACATGGAGGTTCCTGAAACAGCATTGTACAGAAGTCGTCGAGGATCAAACTGTTCGTTTGTTGGAGATACTGCGCCAGTGTAGGCAGCAATCACACTCACACCAGGAGCAGTTATGTCAGGCTTCAGAATCTCAGGAGCTACTGTGCTTGGACCTTTAGAAGAAAACGAAGCCATTACAGGTGCTGGTTTTAACCCCAAAGCTGTCCTCGAAGGAGTAATGTGCGCGATCGGGTTCCTACATCAACAAATAAACTTTTCTTTCAGAACTTGGAAACATGTTTAGTTTTAGGTAAAGTTACTGAAGATTCCTACTTGGTTTGGCTGACATATCTTGACACAGCAAGACTGTCCTTAGAAGTGAGCTGTGTGGCTGGGAGGACATGCGGATCAGCGGTTAGATCATTCCCGGTAACATTAGTGTTCTCAAGAACCATCCCTACGCCACCGGCTAAAGCCACGGCCCGACCCTTTTCTACCCTCCCGTTCTGTCCTCGAAGACACACTAATATCTTCCCCTTTGCCTTTTTAGGGTCAAGCGATCCAAGTTTGCACAATTGTCTACACCAAGACAGAGATAAAAAAGGTTAACAATAAGATAAAACCTTTCACATAAGTAATTAACGAGATTAGGCAAACTCACGCATCCAATGCTGAACCGTTCTTAAACTTTGCTGTTATAGATGCTATTATTGGATAGAACTTAGCATGTGGCAACGCTGTGGATGCCAAGCTTTGTCCCTATGAATACAGAAGGTTTAAGCTCAATTCCAAGAATTCAAGAATTCATTTTCAAGATTTGAACATTTGGATATGATCCAATCTTTTGTACTTAGTCTAACCTTATAATGCTTTCCATTACCAAGCACAAGATTGCTAGCAAACTCACGGTCCATGGTACTAGCACCAACGGTGATCTGCCACGGCGCGGCATTCGAAACCGTACCATCCCCCGGTCCAGAGTTTCCGGCGGAGCAAACAACCACGATCCGTTTCTTAGCAGCGTGAAACGAACCAATAGCGACACTGTCATTGAAAAACGAGGTTGGCTCGCTGCCTAACGAGACAGAGATGACGTCAGCTCCGTCGTGTATGGCGGCATCAAAAGCTGCGAGTACGTCAGCGTCGTAGCACTCGTTTCCTTTAATGGGTGGCCAACAGACTTTGTACGCGGCGACTCTGGCACGTGGAGAGCCACCTTTGGCCGTGCCGTTACCTTGTCCGAAGACGCTGACTCCAGGGACGAAAGCTCCGCCGGCGGTGGAGAGAGTGTGGGAGCCATGGCCGTCGAGATCACGTGGAGAGTCGAAGCTTGAGTTGAGAGGTCCCACGGCGGCTGCGTAGCCTTTGTGAAAATATCTTGCTCCGATCAGTTTCCTTCATTCACATTTCTTAAAATGTTAGATTGTTAGTGTAAGATTTACAAATTACAAGTTTTACTATAAAGATCCCTTTACAAGTTTCGCTACTTTTTGACTATTCCTACAATAAATAAAAAGCAAATGGATTAAAAATATTTTAAAAGTTAAAACTTTAAGTTTTACAGGGTTTTATAAAACAAATTAAAAAAGTATATTACATGGTATCAATTTAATTTTTACCTTGTAATAAAAGGGAATCATAAAATGAATATCTTTTTGTTTCTTTTTGGTATTCTAGTTCTATCTTTCGACAAGAGGAAAACAGATTAAAAAGTATATAAAAGTAAGCTGAGAATAAAATGACTAGGATAAAAATAAAAAAGATTCTACAAAAGTAATCGATACTTTAACAATTTTTAAAAATTACATGGTCGATTGTGTTGATTAAGTAAATTATGTTTAAAAAAAAAAATTGAATGTTATTTCCTTAAATTACAAAATGTTTTTATTTAACCAAGAAAATGAAAACATGCTCTTCAATATTTTCATTAAAAATTGGTATCTAGAAAATAGTATTATCATTAAAAAAAAGATATTTTAAAACGTAAAATCAATATAATTTGTTTTTTTCTTAAATAGTTATCTAGTCCTATCACTCAAAGTATACTCTGTATAGCCCATCACGGATGTTGAAATATGAGTTCTATTTTTCCTTTTACCATAAACAAACCCACGGATGTTGAAATATGGAACCGTTCAAACTCCAAAACATGACTTGTAGCTACAACACGTGTCTTCTTATTGTTGATGAAAATTTTGAATATGAAACATAAAAAACACTTAATTCCACCACTAGGTGTGATGAGTGTGTCAACTCCTAAGAGTTGGCAACAGATAATTCCAGAATTTGTTTGTATCTTATGATAATTACTTAACGTGAAAATGACTGAACACCAATTTGAAAGAACAAAAAATGTAAAGGAAAGATAGAAAAGAACCTATTGCAATGGAAAGTGGCATCTTTTTGGTTTTGACATATTCCCTTCCATCTCGAAGGAATTGGTCCCAAGCCTTCATCTCTAAAGCTCTTTGATTCTGGCCACACACCTTTTTTATACACAGAAACAAACATATTTTGGAATTATTCAATATATAGATGATAAGTGGGATTAAGTTAATAAAAGATTTTCTTAGAGCTTGACTGGTTCTCCCGCTAGCTCCCGCAAACGCTGCGTTTGCGTTTGCGGGCGGTTGCTAGCGTTTGGGACCAATCACACAAATCGCTCCCAATCGCTCCCAGTCGCTCCTAATCACTCCCAACAGCTGAATTCCAAAAGCTGGTTCCCGCAAGCGTTTGCGGTTGCGGGCGTTTGCGTTTTAAATTTTTTTTTTTTTTTTGAGAAAAAACTTGAAACAGATCAATGATAATGAAATATATTTTTTTATATTTTTTACCTAACTATTTTATTCATGAGAGAAAATGAAGTACGGATACGATTGAAAATATTAAAAAAATAAACAATTGGAAGAAAATAATATTTCAATTAACAATAATCCAGAAAACTTGATGTAAATTTAATAGCACATCACACATAAGTTCAAAAAAATCTAAATAAATATGACGTTTCATCAGAATTTTAAGAAAATAAGATTATTTGCGAAAAATAAAAACAAATCACGAGTGACTCTTCTCAACTCTCGTTTGATCATTACTACCGATGCAAATACTGCCCCACAGAACTTATTGAGTGTGTGAGATTTAAGAAAAAAGATCTACGATCTAAAACATATGTTTAGTCATTTATCAAATTACTTGATTAAAGTTTTGGTAAAAAGCCAAATGCATAAAGTAATAAGTATTTCATTATGAAATTTATTTATTTTTTTAATAATTATTTTAGTATTTTTAATGAATTTTAATTATAAATCAAGTTTAATAAAGTTTTTGATATTTTAAAACATTTATATAATTATATATCACATTTATTATGTTCCAACAGCTATTGCACCGCTGGTCAACCAGTCGTAAACCTCCCGCAAACGCACCAATTTTAAACCGCTAAACCAGTCGTTCAAAACGCTTAATAACGCTTGAAATCGCAATCGCCCGCTTCCGCAATCTCCCGCAACCGCAACCGCAACCGCAGCGTTTGAACCAGTCAGGCCCTTAATGTCCTATGATGTCTCATAATCACACAACTACTCATAATATATTCAAAAGAATCTGAGTTTGTGTGAACAGATCCCTATTTTTTTATAGTTATGGCAACTAAGATTGCTTCTCTGAATCAATATATATTAAATTATTCAAAAAAGGTAATGAAAGGTTCGGGTTCTCATAAATATCCTAAAGCATTTGTATTCTTTAGATTCGGTAAGAGAAAAGAAAGTTCTCGAACCAAAAACTCCAATAGAAAGTGTTTCTTTAGTAAACAAACACTTGTAATCATCTAGCGGAAACCTAAGAATTACGAAAAAAAAAGAAAATCACAAAATCTCTGGTGAGATCACTAGCTAAGTTTAAAAGTTTGTTCATCATTCATCTACAGATCAGATCACCAGGACCAGCCTGTGGATATATACATTTCCTAAGGAACATAGATCCCTATTACTTTGATTTTTGAGGAAATTTTGGAAAACCTTTAGGTCCGTAGTCTTTTTCGGCCAGGACCAGCATGTGGATCTATACATTTCTTTCAAACAAGGTTCAATTTAGAGTAGATAGATATCACAATCTCCTCCATTAAAGGATGCTAAGACCACTAGACTACCCACTTGGTACATTACTTTTTTTATTTTTCTGAAAACTTAATTCATTAGTCAATTAAACTTCATATTAAGAATGCATTAATTTAGAATGCATTAACTTCATATTCTTTAATTTAGAATGCATTAACTTCATATTAGAATACAGCTGCGTAGTGCCAAAACAGTGAAACACACGTTATATGAACGATGATTCACCAACTTTTCTGTATTCCTTAAATCTATATATGTATATGGAAAGTTTTTATTTGATCTCTTATTTTTATTAATTCGTTTTCCTAACTTCTTGTGGAATGTGGATAATATAATAGGGAATATGATTTATAGAGGATTAAGTGTTTATTATTAAAGTCAAACTATACGATGCAGTCAACATATATAATATTAAAGATAAGAGATGCAATAAGCCTAGTTGAGAGAAGAGAATATGGATATTAATGAATATGCATATGCGCACATGCGTGCATATATATGGCTGATTTGATTCTTGTTGACATCTAGAGATCTTAACTACTAGCTTAATCATATTCACAAACGAATATTTACATTTCTTGTAATACAAGTTCGAAAAATATAGTTTTTAAAGTAAATTAAGGACGTATCTTCCCAAAAACCCATCTCAAGGCTCCCAAAGTTGCAAAGGTTGACTAAGAAGAAAAACAAATATTTAAAACAAAGAAAAAAAAAGAGGAGAGATACGGACCCGTATCGAGATTTGCGATTATGGTATCTTCTCCGAATCTAGTTTTTCTCCAAATGGAAGAGGAAGGGACGTAAGAGTTGTGTTCCAAACCCAAGAAGTCCCATGATCGTGTGGTGTGGAGCTTCAAGGCTTTGTTTGGGAAGACGGACACAACTTCGGGGTGTTCTTGAAGTATAATCAAGAAAAGAGAAAACAGAGCTTAACTCCATAAGCACAAACAGAGAGAAGACAAAACCGTAATGTATTAATGTAATGTATACTTACTTGAGATTGCATATGCGAGGTCGTGGTCGAGATGAGCAGCAAACCCGTTGATGTGCTTTGTGTATGAATAGAAAATGTCGTCTGTAGCTTTCTCACGGCTGTTTCAACAAGACTTAAGTCAGTAAAAATGGTTAACAGATTAAAATGTAATTAATGGGTTTTTTGGTTTAAGAGAACCTTCCGGTGAAGGAACCAAGAAAGTCGTAGTGTATTTCTCTGACGCGATCCATGTCATCTTCTGTTATCTCTCCGACATGAGAGTGCGCTCCAAAGTACACCACATATGACAACGACTGGAAGAAAACAATAACACTAATTAATAGATGAATGTGAAATTATGGAAGAGTGTGTTATATATAGTGTGTTATATAGGTAATGAATGTACATCTTTAGAAGCAAGGATGGGTTTTGAAACCAGGTGGAGAAGAACAAGAAGAAGAAGAAGAAGAAGAGAGGGATTTGTTAGCTTCATTCTTCTTCTTCTTCTGATACTCTCACTATGTTGTTGGACTTTTTGTTTTGGTTGTGCCGTGTGTGTTGGTTGCTTCTTTATAATGAGAGTTGGTTTTTTATTTTCCATTTTTTAACTGTTTCCGAAAACTATTTTGGTTGTGTGCCGTGAGCGTTTTTTGTATGTAAAACTAAAAGTAACAAAACAATTAAACCCTTTTTAGAACTTAAAATTAAAACGATATGTTATATAATATCTTTTGAAACAATTAAGTTGTATAATGATAGTATTGTTTTCTATGAGATAATCAAATACGGTTATTTATGAACACTAATGATTTCGAAACACTACGGTTAAAGTATAATGATATTATTTTCTATGAGATAATCAAATACGGTTATTTATGAACACTAATGATTTCGAAACACTACGGTTACATTTAACCATAGTGTTCACAAATATTACGGTTCACAAACACTAGGGGAAAATTAACACTATTAATTTCGAGACACTAATTATTTAAATGTATTGGTCATCGATGTTCATAAACTCCATTATTGTGAGCACAATGTGTTGGAAGTGTTGATTTCGAAACACTAATTTGTTGCTGAAAAAGGGGAAGCTTAGGGTAATAAGGTGGTTCTGGAATAAAAATGATAAGATGCTCAAGTGGTCACATTGCGTCACAATAATAGTTTCCATTGATGCTAAATTTGGTAGCAAACAAACTGATAATTTATGACCTGTTGGTTGGTCCTGATCTAATCATTTTCTTCTATATATACTTAAAGAGGAAAAACTATGTCTAAAAGAAAATATAATTTTATCAAAATAATTGTACTCAACTGATACTATTTTTTAGTAGAATATATATCGGGAATAACATAACGATAGATGCAGTAAAATAAGGGTAACAGCATCAAGTGAGAATGAAAATTTTGAAAATTAGATGAGTAAAAAGATGAATTGCACTAGTACAACAAATCACTAACTAAAATATTAAAAATGTCCTTTTAGAGTTGAATATTTCTTTGACCAAAAAAAAAAAAAGTTGAATATTTCTATAAAACACACATAAATCTACCTAATATATATGCACCGAATTACATACAGTAGAACCTCTATAAATTAAGAGAAATACCCTATAATAGCATTCATCTAAGTTTTTCTTCCAAAGTTAGCATACATGCTCACATTTTCCAAAAGTAGCATTTATATATATTGGAATTATTATTTAATTTAAAAAGCAAAATTCAGTTCTTTAAAAATCAAAAACTCACGATTTTAAATTTCATATCTCCGGCGAAGCTTGCGTTGAAAATTTTGATATGAGATATTGTCAATTAAGTGTCAAATCGATCAAGTAAAGCTTCAATCAAGTGCCAATCGATCGGCTGAGATCTTCCTTCGATGTCGTCAACTAGTTTGACATCTAGACGGGCTTCAGATTTATCGACGATGGCGGTGACGATCTCTTTATTCACCAAACCTCTATTAGATCTGTAGATCTCTCCTCAGTTTATTTTGATCCTGTTATTGATTCGTTAGCTAATAATCTCGATCGATTTGGGTTATAGATGGAGAAGAGAGATAGAGCTTGCTGAGGTAGGCGTGAGAACAGAGCATCAGAGCATGTAGTGATGGTGACGGAAACGTGTGTGAGAGGAAGCAACATGGTTTTTGGAGGCTGATGATGTGGAATTTAAGAATGTCTTCCTAAAAGCTATGGAATCCTTCCTAAATTTTTTTAAAAATGTGTTTTTAAATTTCTTTATATGTGTTTTGCGCTACTGTATCATATATTATTCCATTAGTGATGTATAATGATTTGATTTTGTCCACATATTGGTGTTTTACAATAAAGGTACCAAATAAGAATATCCAGCATGATGTTTTAGGAAGACCTTCCTAAACTTCAATGACTCCTTCCTAAAGAGACTCAAATATTTTATGAAAATCACCTGAATTTCAAAGATGTCTTCCTAAACATTATGAAATTCTTCATAAATTTAAAAGAATGAGTATTTGAATCTTTTATTTATGGTTTGCCTTAATATATCACAAAGTACTCTATTTAGTGAGGGATATTGATTTTATTTTACTGTACATCCTGATATTTATCTATATATATAAGAGTAATGATTTGATTTTGTGTCATCTTAAATACTTATGAAGGCTATCCTGAATTTTAAGAAATCATCCTGAATATTATTGAGTCCTTCCTAAAATAAATGTGTTTTATGAAACAAACACCATTGCAAATCAATGAGAGAGAGAGAGAGAGAGAGAGAGAGAGAGAGAGAGAGAGAGAGAGAGAGAACATTTTGATACAATGAACATCAAATTTAAATTATTTCACATATGCTCACGCTTAAGCCTCTCATAAACAACCTTGTTAATCCTTTGGGTACTCTACCTTTTCTACACACTAAACATAAACAAAAGAGATAAAAGAATCCATAATCTAACCCAGCACGAATTCATCCAAATTACACACAGCACGAATTCATCCAAATTACACACATCACGAACCCCAAAAGCATAACTCTGATTTACAAGGAACTGCACATAAATCATGTAACTGAGAAAAAACTCCAGTTACCATTTCCTGCGAAAAATAACAATCAGTGAATATGTTTTAGGAAATTGTTCATGAATTCTCAACAATACTTCAAAAATCAAATGTGACTAAGAAATAAATCAGTACACGAGCAACAAAGAATAAACAATACACAATACACAAGCAACAATCAATAAGGATGACAACATAGGATAAGTAATAAGAAAACCGAGTTGTCTTATAAAAAAATTGTATTTGGGCAAGGTTCAAATCATATGGCAAACATGATTCAGATTTATCATAGGTAGCATCTAGCACAAAACAGTAGCTTAACTAATGGAGGCCTATCTCAGCTCCAAAACCAACTCAATAAGCTACAAAAACATACAATTTCAAGACTCATCACAAAGACACTTACCTAAACTTAAACGACTAACAGATTTTTTTTGCAGCTAACAGTAACTATTCTTTCATTTCTGCAACAAATTCAATTACTAAGAAGGGACAAGACTAGAAAAATCCAAAATGCTAATCACAACAAACATAAAATTTACAAATGCAAATCACCCACATATAAATCAACACTAAATCATCTCAAGATCTGCTTTGTTTATGCCCTAACTAATTGATCGAAATATACCGACAATGAAAATCTGGCAATTTAGGTTTCTAGGGATTTGAAGAATTCGAATTCCCACACATACAAAAGTTACAATTTCTACAATAGAAGGAGAATAGCAAGTGAAAATGGATGTAAAGCTTACCTTTAGGAAGACCCGATGATTAAATGTGACTCGAAGACGAGATACTACCGATGATAGAACAACAATGATACACCGGTGACGATGTATCGGCGATGAGAGACCGGCAAAGACGAGAGACCGAAGAAGCTACAAGATCCGGCAAGAACAAGAAATCGTTATCGTATTTTGGTGAGAGACGAAAATGGCTCAGATGTTTTAGAAAAATATTTTTGTCAATTGGGTTAATGGACAGTGTTATGAATGAAAGGTGGGCTTCGTAGTATTTTTAGTAAAAAAAAAATAACAATAGCATTTAGTAGAATTATCCACATATTAGATTTTGTGCTAGTTTTGGAACTTTTGGTAATGTGTGCTAATCTTGGAACAAAAACTTAAAATAATGCTATTTTTGAGAATTTCCCATAAATTAATACTCTTTAAATTAATTTTCGCTATAAATTAATAAATTCTTCCGGTCCCAAGTTGGGCCAGTGTAAAAAATGACATATTTTGATAAAATAATAAGATAATAATTTTTCTGGAAATCCTATATAAAAATATGGTCCCATCAATATCATAAATTAATAATCAATTAAACTAATATATATATATATATATATACATATATATCTAAGAAAATCTAGTGAGATATGACTTGAAATTTGTTTGCCTATCTAAGAAAATCTAGTGAAATATAACTCTATTGTTGTTTGCGCATTATTGAATTTGCTTTTTTGAATTTGCATTTTTGTTGGAGCTCATTTCTAATTTTTTTTTATTGTTATCTTCTCAAATCGCATCCAAAAATTATGGAAAGTCTTAGATGCGATAATTGAGGTACTACAATAGCTTCTTCAACTTCATCATTACCATGAAGGATAGTAGTAGCAAATTCTAATAAACTCTAAACTTATAACATTTATCATTTTTACCTTATAATCTAGTAAACAATTGACATTCATCCTATTACGATAGCCAAGATTTTAATTTACAAAAATTCTTTAAAAATATGAATGATAACAAAAGTGTCTTATTTTGTAATATAATTTTTTCACAATTATGAAAATGAGAAAATATCTTCATAAATTAGTTATTTATTAATTTATCGATAAATTAAAATTTCTATAAATTAAAATTTCTATAAATTAATAAAATTTTATGGTCCCAACCTTATTAATTTATAGAGATTTACCGTATTTGCATTCACATTAATTTTTCTGCGTTTATTTGACGTTTTTACAAAGCTATTTATAATTTGGTGAGATCGGTTTGATAAGAAAAAACTATTTGATGATTTGAATTTGGTTTAGTACTGTTTTAAAATATATATTGGTTAATTTAATTGGAATAGAATTAGGTATAGATGTGTATATATATTAGATATATATATATATATATGTATATAATAATAATTACTAAACAATACATGTTTGGCCAACTCTTATCTCAAACGAAGCTTTGATTTTGACATTTTAAGCCAGACTTGAGATATTTAGAATTGATTTTGTGCTAGTCCGAATGTATCCACATGAGTAAGACCACTTGTTGTTAGGCCTCATACTCAATTATGATAAACCCAATCAACATTTGGTCAAATATGTTAATTGCTCAAATATCTTTGACAAAAAAAAAATATTTGGTCAAATATTTAGTTGTTAACACTTCATAAAGCCACTTGCTTCTTATGTCCATATGCTAAGTATAACACATCCACATAGTCACATGATCGATCTTAAGTATGTAACATGATGACCGGTTTATGTCTAATTATGAGTTCGAGTGTCATAATGGCTGGTTTAAGTTGAACCATAGGTTTGACGGTCGTGATGGGATACATAAAGCAGAAATGCCGATCATGATGCTCAATGCATGCATAGATTGTTGAGGTGGTGGAAAGTTTTAAAATTATATTTTTGAGGATTACGCTGACGGCCGTGATGGCATAGATAAAGTAGAAAGTTAAAAAATTAGATCATGATGCTCAATGCATCCATATTGTGAGTTAAATGCTTGAAGGCTGCCTTCGTCAATATAAGTGTATAAGAGTATCTGAACATGGACATGAGACATACATATATATTGGTTATATGTGTTTTCCGCATGAGAGTATTGTGATTTGATTGTATTGCTTGATTGAAAATGTGGCAATATGATGATAACGTATGATAATAACGTATGAGCGGGAATCAAAGCCAATTCTAGACTAAATCTAATGATACTAGTGAATTGAAAATGTTAGTTAACTGTGGTTCCAGGTTCCAACCCCAAGTTTATATACAAGGCTTTTTTCTTTATACAATTCAGTTTGTACTTGGGTTTCTATTTTTTTTACTGATCAGGCAGCAAATTAATTTCATATTAGAGGACAAAAAAAAAAATTCATGTTGACATGACAAAAACAACGCAGAATTTTGTTCAAAATCAATATGAAGTTTTAAATTCCTAATGTCGACTTAAAAATTCAAAAATCTTGTATAAAGTAAAAATTCTTATTCTCATTGGAACTCGTACTTATCTTTTAGTTCAGAATCTTTTAGTTCAGAGTTTTTAATTTTTAAAAATATACATGATTTTTTTTTCGGTTTCATTCTTTTATGCAGCATAGGATATGATATCGTAGTTATATTGATTCATCGATTCAGTTTTTTTGGTGGAAGAATTGCATCACGTTTCAATGCTATTTTAAAAAAAACCATATTTTCTTATAAAGTCTAAAACAAAAATACACATCATCATTTAATAAATTAATATACGAAACAATGCTTTAAACTTCTGATGATAGTATATTTGGCGGATTTTTTAAAAATCTTTATTTGAATTGAAGGGTTTAAAACATCTCAATAAATATTTGACAGGCTTAATCAATAATGTAATTATGTTTAGGTTTGTCACATAGACCGACTAGTCCTTGAAATTTATTTTCAACTTAAATATCTTAATTTTGGTTTTCAATGAGTAATTGAAAATAATAAAATAAATCTACCAATACTTAAGTTTTTATCATTAAAATCTCTATTTGTTAGACTTGTGTAGCATATTATTAACCAATAACCACGATGTTTCCTTTTGCATGTTTTATTGACTCTCTAGTCAAACCCAAATGTTGACTTTCAAACAATAACTTTGGGCCATTTCACCTTAATTAATCATAGCGAAGTGTAAAAGGCTCAACGCTTTTGACTTTCCAATCATGTAGGTTCCAAATGGAGACGGTGCGAGATGGTTCCACAATAACAAAAGCAAATACATGAACTGTATTTATAATTTATGTATATAAATACTTTTCACTCCTCTCACAGTTATTCCGTATCAGCCTTTTTTTTCATATTCTCTTCGGTCCTTACAGAAAAAAAGATAAATATGTAGAAAACAGTATATTTATTAAAAATTTATTTCAATATTTCTCATCTTCTCAATATTGCTCTTTTTTATTTTTACAAATTCATCTATTTATATATTGACTATTTACACTTTATTCTTTAATCATTTGTATTTTGTCAAACACACTTTTTATTTCAATTTCTATACAGTTTTTTTTAATTGATTCTACAATATAAAAAGTAGATTTTAAGAATTAAAAATAATTTCAATGATAAATATTTAGTAACTTGGATTCTAATCCACTTGTAGTTTTGCAAGTAGCAGAGGCTGAATCCAAGGCTTCGTTTGTAGCTCAAACAGAGGATTTGGTTGATTCTCCCAGTGAGTTATTAGGGATAGCCCAGTGAGTTTTCTCTGTCAGGAGTTCAACGAGTTATTTATGTTTTATAGATGGTTTTTGGAAAGTAACAGACAAATTTAATTTGCAAGTAGAAGATAGTATTGTTCATACTAGTAATCATTATGCTAATAATACAAATTATGCTAGTGATAGTGAACCAATAGGATTTGATGGGGAGAATGTATATGCTAGGGAGAATGTATATGCTGGGATGGTGAATGATGCATTTCATGGTTTTGTACCATATAACGAGTATCATGAACATGAAAGTGGAAATGATCATGTTCATGAACAGCCCACCCAAGAAGCAAAACGGGTTTATGATATGCTAGCTGCTGCAAACACTCCACTGTATGATGGATGTCGGGAAGGGCAGTTGCAGTTATCGTTGGCAGCTCGGTTCATGAACAATAAGGTCGACTACAACCACCATGGATTGGTGATAAATTATGGCCTATTATGTGAGAATATTGGAACACCCCTTATGCCATTGAAAGGAGTGAGAATACTTCACATTGTAGAAACTCGGACCGTGGAGGCCTTGGAGTGCACAAACACTTAGCTGGTCAGAAATCATATGTACAAATTCATCAAGAAATGGTAACACTTCTCTTTCCATCCCCTTCACCTCAAAGTTTTCCTAAAATTTCCATAATTTAATGTGTTTCATTATCATTGTAGGGCGAAGAGCTGGAGCGTCCTGTATCACTGGTCGAAGTGTTTCTTAAAACACACACTCGGCCCGATGGATCATTTGTGGATCAAAAAGCCAAATAAGTTGCTGAGACCTATGAGAAGACCATAGAAGAGAGACAAACTGAAACGGATGATGATGGTCCAGATGGTTCAGAGAGTTCAACACATCGAACTCTTTCCCTTGAAGAAACAAATGAAATCTTCCTTCAGTTAATTCGTTTATGTCTTTTGTGTGTGATTTTTCTTTGTCAATTTTGGTTTCTTAATGTGAATGATGATTGATGTTGATTCTTAGATTAACAGTATCCTGGTTTTCTTAAAATTGTTTAACTCACTATGCTTAGGAACCTAGAATATTTGATGTTGATTCTGCATTTGGTTTTCTGGTTTGTGCTGATTACCGAATGTTTATCTTTTGGTTTAGTGTACTCAAACAGATAACAGAGGTAACCCATTTGGCCTTGGATCACTTGTTGAGACACTAAGGAAAGGAAAAAGGAAAGAGAGTTATGCGAGCTCTTCTGCAGCAACTCTTGCGGAGCTTCAAGATCAACTTCGGCGCAAGATATCTGAACATGAGTCTGAGAATGCACGACGTGATCAGGAACACCGAGAGTCTCAAGCTGTGATCAACAAGCTTGTCCTCTTCATCTCTGAAAAAAATTCTGAATACTCAGCTTTTACGGTTTCTACTCCTGCAGCCATCCAACCAGCTACCGCGCCAACAACTACTGCACAACCCATCGATGGAGGCACCACACCAGCCTCCAGTCCAGCTGCACAACCCACCGATGGAGGCACAACACCAGATGCCAATTCTCCTACCTCTAATACTTCTTCCAACTAAACTTCTAATTCCCCTTTTCTTTATGTATGAACTTGCTTTTGAATATTGTTTCTTGGATGTTTAGGATGATCTTTTTGTTTAGGATGATAAGTTTGCTTGTGTGGTACTTTAAATTATCATTCCTTTTGATTATTAGCATTTGAAATTCCAAAATTAATTAGATTTAGGATTGCTAAAACGTTCACTGATTTGTGACTAAACCAATTAAAAAAATGTGACTATTTAGTGACTAAACCAATTCAAATTATGTGACTATTTTGTGACTAAACCAATTCAAAGAATGTGACTATTTTGTGACTAAACCAATTCAAATAATGTGACTATTTTGTGACTAAACCAATTCACAAAATAGTGGCACAATAGTTACTAAACATGAACTCCTTAGCGACTACAAAAACAGAGTCTTAACATAGTCGCAATAATAAACGACTAATTTGCGACTCAACTGCTACTAAACTAAAAACAGACTTTGCAACCCTTTTGGGACTAATAGGTCGTCCTTAATCCGTTGCTAAACCCCGACTCTACCGTTAATCCCAAAACGGTCGTAAACATAGGACTGTTATATATAGTCACAAAATTGTCCCTAAGTAGACTTCGTTGCGGTTTAGTCGGAAATGTACAACTACCAATTCTAGTCACAGTTTCGTCGCAAATATACAACTATATAAAAGAGTCCGTAATCCATCGCAAATAAGCGACCATGTTGCGAGTAGATTCCAAAAATTCCAGAGTGGATCAGGACGAGAACCAACATATTTTGCGACCGTTTTTTTGCGACCATCAAAAAGAGTCGCGAAGTAGTCGCAAAACCATTATTTGCGACTAAAGAGCGACTATAGTAGGAGTGGCAAATGGCCTGTTTTCTTGTAGTGTTACATAGGTAATGCAATGCGGTTCAGAACAAACACGCACCAAATTATCCACTTTACTATTCTATATGCAAAGAATCAAAACTAACGAAAAGGACGTGAACTCGGTGTAGTCAATCTTTATGTCCTCTAAGTAAGGTGTAAACGCAGGCTACTTAGAAGGCAAAAACACCATCTTCACTAGATCACAGTAATTGGTGAGGAAGATAACATGCTAATTATCCGGCCCAATCGTATACCTCATTGCCCAGGATTAGGGCTTCAATCTTCCCATGAAAAAACGTGAGACTCTGCCTCCTATTCGCTGCCCCCATGGTTGGCCCCAACAACATCATAATATTCACCATGTTTATACCATACAAAATAGTTAGGCGTAAATCCTCTACTTAGCAAATGACTAGAAACTGAGACAGCTTTCAACGACTTCGAATTCCCACATACTACACAAGGGCAGTAAAACCTACCTCTGCTATTCTGTGCATGGCTACTAGCAAAAGCGATGAACTCTTCCACACCCGCCGAATAATCCAATGAGATATGATTAGTGAATGGATCGATCCGATTGTACATCCATACTCTTGATTGATTGTTCCACATTGTTTTTGTTTAATCTTTTTTTTTCTTTGTTCTTTCCTTCTTCTCTCGTTTTTTTTTCTTTGATGTCGATGTAAATGAGGGAAAAAGTGTGGTCGTATACGTAGGAGATATTTTGCGACTCTTTTGTGACCAATTCAGAAAGAGTCACAAAATATCAGTACACTAATCCACATTGATCACGTTTTTTGCCGACATGGAGCGACTCTTTTGCGACTGTTTTTCACAGAGTCCCAAAAGTTGGGTACATCTACCTTTCACATTCTCAACGTTTTTTGCCGACATGCCGCTACTACTTTGCGACTTAATGATACTCGAAAACGTTGTTGCAAATTGTTGCCATATTGCGACTAATTTACGACGGCTCTTACAGACCAGAACAGCAGTTGCAAAGTGGTCACAAAATATATCTTTTTTGTGATGAAATAATTTCATTCACAAAAGAATACGTATTCAGTCGCTAAATTGAGACGAAATTACGTCTGTTTTGTTTAGTCATTAATAAGCGACGCTTTTCCTTCCGTTTTTCCTGTAGTCGTTAATCAGTAGTAAAACAATCACAAAATCGTCACAAATATTTGGGACTATTTAATCAGTCTCAAATGATAGTCCCAAAATGCATGTTTTTTTGTAGTGTAAAAATTGTATTTTAGCATTGGCTCATTTAAGTTAATGTTCTTTAGCTGTTGACAAAAAAAAAGTTTACATCAATTAATTACAAAATATTATCTAGTTAATTAGAACTGAAGATATTTCCTATAAAAATTACAACGAACTATCACTATTGAATTAAATAACAAAACTTATAATAAAAATTGTAAATTTAAATCATGCTTTAGGCGTACAAATATGTTAGACCATCTTAACCCCCATTGACCACTTCCTACGATGCATGCAAACGTAGAAATAATGTGAATAAGAATAACCAAAATTTTGTGCAAACACTATTTATATATTAACGTAGGTGCTTATGTCTTTCATTTGATAATATGTTATGTTTTGACAAAAAAACAATATTTCCATTTTTTTTTTTTTTAAACACTATGATCCGGTAAGGTCGCATTGCACACGCGCGAACATGAAGATAACGTAATGGACCAATGATTTTTTTTTTTTCTTTTCTCTTTTGTCACAAGACCAATGGTAAAGTGACAAATTAGACAACATCCTTAGTGTTATATGATTCCCGAATGGACCCATATATGCTTTTCTGTATGTTTGGAATGCGTCTTTGCTACCAACACTTGCAATACGCGTGCGTGCGTGGAATCTACTTTACTTGTTTTGGATGCTAACTAAAGGTAGTTTTTGAGAATTTGAGATAAGCAATGTTCTAACGCGGCACAGCACCTTTTCCATGAATATGTAGGTATACGTCGTTCAATGTTGGGCTCTCCATTGTATACTAACATTCAAATTTATCTCTATTGAAGTCGACGGGTTGTTCAGATTTTTTTTTTTATCTTTTTTGAAGTCCTTTAAAGACATAGCACCTTCTTTAAGCAAAGTTTCGATCAAATTCATAATCCCATCAAACATGATCCTCAAACTCTGGTTACATAAGTGAAAGTTTGATAATGTCTACCCCAAAATTTTTTTATAAGTCGAGTTGTATCCCTTATTCCGTAAATGACTAACGTTTATTCATCCAATTTAACACTAGATTTGACGGAAACTTAAACAATTATTATGGTTAAAGGACACAACTCGATTTGTAGAATTTGTGTGGTAGACATTGACAAACTTTCACTAGTGTGTTAGGGGTAGATCCTCACCCCAACAAGAAGCTCGGTCCAGGAAAAGTCCAAAATAAATCTCTTAGGAAGAAAGGGTATTTTGGTCTTTTTGGAGGATGAACCGACACGATTCCCTATAAGTACAGGAGTACGGCCTTCGAGAAAAGGGATCATGAAAAAGGGAAAGAATACGGATATTAAGCACATAACTCGTCTAAGTCCTGAATCGACGAGCTCGCAGCTCGTCTTAAGTCTAGTTATTTCACCTCGTCTAAATTGTGTTGTAACTCGTCCTTTTGCTTCGGCATTAATCAATAAAAGAGAACTTCGACCCTCCATTCACCGAGTTAAACATATCTAATTGTGACCGATTTGAACATCAACATAGTGTATAGCTAGAACCCGAATGTCGAGTACTCGAGTTAAATAGAATTTTGGACTTAATCGAAACTTTGCGTGGAGATACAACCCGCCTATCCTCTAAATAAGTAAATATTGATAATAAAAAAAAAATATATTAAAAGAGATACAATCTAGATAAAAAAAAATTTTTTAATTTCACATTATGGTTTGTACCAAATCTTAAACACATATATATGAATACAAGAGCACATCATTTGCAGTAGTATAGATGAGATCGAAACAACAGAGAGCATACGGTTATATATGTGACAAATATGTGAGGATAAAAATCAATTCGATATGAATATGTTTTTGAATTTTTCAGAATGTACTATATACTATACTAGATTAGGACCGTCCGATGTGCGGGTTTAGAGTTTTTAAAATAAAATAAAATTTAATAAAGAACATAAAGTTAATATTTTTAATAAGTAAAAACTATCTATAAAAGTAAATAGATACACTGAGGTGTCCAATGTGATATTTGGTGTAAAAGGTACACTCTGCGGTTGAGACTATTAATCATGTTTTCTTTGAATGTCCTCGCTCGTATGAAGTTTGGAATTTATTTCCATCAGAGGGTTTTCCATATGAGTCGGTATACTCGAATTTGGATTTTGTTTTCTGGAGGGGTGCCTCTCAACAGGGTGATCTTGATCAACTTCTTCAATCACAATGAATTTTATAGGCGAATAATATAATTGCTCAGGCTTTGGGCTATAAGTTAGCCTGGAAAGAGGCGCTCTCTTTTATGGCGGTCATGCCAGCTCCATCTTCGTCTTCAGATATCCAGGTTTCTTCACCTGGTTGTCAGATTGATGGTTCTTGGAAAATTACCAATGTGCATTCAGGATTGAGCTTGTGGTGTTGTGTTGGTGAGGAGCGAATCTTGTTGTTGGGGGCCAAGTGTCTAAGACGGAGCCCCTTGAAAGACCCCGACCCGGACGTCCCAGTGTCCGCGGTCACAGCTTCCACCCGGCCCCATTCCTGGCCGAATATCCATTGAATTGGTCTCTTAGCTTTGGCTCGCGGCCTTGCTTCGTAGACCTTTATACGCAGCGGAATATATCTTTACCCATGACCATCCCTTGGTGCTTAGCCATACAACCAACCAACCCCACTGGCTTTGCACATATTAGGGATGGAGACTTATAGTCCCTTCGGTTCACGGTGAATGGTTGCTCTATCGGCTTCCCGAACCACTTGTCTTTCCGAAGCTTGTACCGGACGTACCGTCCATTGACCTATCGGTCATACCGTATTACCTCAGTCGACTTGCCGGTCTTGGTATCAAAGCCTGGTCCGATCCAACGATCCGACCCCATAATCGAATTGCCAATCCACAGACCGAGCCGATACTTCTGACTGACTCGTCGACCACTCGACCGATCCATCCGACATACGGCTCGTATCATCGATCCTTAGATCGCCCGATCCGACTAGCTATCGAATCACCGGTCGACCCTTGATCGATCCGTCCGTGGACGCAGATCGTCAATGACCATTCGATCGGTCCGACACTATGATCGAACCGTCGATCATCCTGCGGTCAGTTCGACTCTCCGGACGAACCACCGTTTATCCTACGATCTGATCAGCCCGATTGCCGACCCGTCGCTTGTCTCATCGTATCTTCGATAGAGAGGTAGCGTGCGCATCAGTTCGGACGAGATTACTCGTCGAGCCGCACCCCCTTTTCTTCTTAGGCTTTGATGGACGATGGAAGGATGATGGTATCGAAAACTGAAGGCCACGCCCTCTATATATAGGATTCTGGCCGAAGTCTAGGTCCCAAAAGGTACCTGTTCGACAAGACCCTTCGATCGCACACGTTCGGCCGTGCCTGTTCGCAATGATCGTTCGTCATGCCTGTTCGGACACGTCTATTCGCTTATGTCTGATCGTCCGTGACTATTCGGTCATGCCTGTTCGGTCATGCATGTTCAGTCACGCCTGTTCAGTCATGCCTGTTCGTCCCTACCCGTTCGTCACCGCGTCCTCTGACCGACACGAGATCCCCAGCTGACTCGTACACTGTCCACTATTGTCCAGCTGGCCGAGCTCGGTCGAGCTTCCTGGCAGCTGGTCGAGCTGTCCGAGAGCTGTCCGCAGCTGACCTAACTTGTTCGTCAAACTTGCGGAGCTCGTTAAGCTCATATTCAAGCTGGTTGAGCTAGTAGATTAGCTACTTAAGCTCATTTAGCTATCGATTTCCTTAAAACAAATTGCCCCCCCTTTAGGAGCGCGGGACGCGGGCGTTACACCCCTCCCCTACATTTAGAGTTAGAAGCGTTGTTGTGGGCCATGGAGCGGATACGTGCTGCAGGGATCGCTTGTCAACATTTCGAGACTGATTATGCTGAGTTACTCACTATGGTGCAGTCCCCTGAAGATTGGCCGTCCATCTCCAACCTGCTCGATAAGTTTAACTCGCTGGAGTCCTACCCACTATTCTCTATCTCTTGGATCCCTTGTGCGTCAAATACGAAGGCAGATGGTCTTGCCCGTGCTTCGCGTTCTCTTATCTCTGAAATCTCTTTTGTAAACTCCTTCCCTCAAGGTTGGGCAACTAACCGAAGAATTTCCTTTTAAATTATGGTTTGGTTGAAAAAAAAGTATATATATAAATACACTTTTAGTTAAACAAAATAGTTGTAGATGAGTTCAAAGTTATTAAAATAAACTTAAATTTAACAAAGAGTATATATTTAATTCTTTTCGTAAGTAAAAAAACAATGTATAAAAGTAAAGTAAATAAACTTTTAGTTATAGAAATAGTTGTCTTTATTTTGCTATAATACACTAATGTATATCCATTTACAAATCTACTATCTACATTATCACTAAAAGTGTATTTGTACACACAAATATATTTTACTGTTAAAGTATACTCTTTAGTCTTTACTACTACCAACAAATTGACTTTATGAACACAATAAATAACCTATTATATGTCTCTTCACTTTAACATTTTTATAGTTACAAAAACGCATACGTTAATCTTACATACTCCTATCTTATATATATAATAGCAGTTTTTTTGAATAAATTATTTGATTGGTGAAAAAAATACAAGATAATCTATTTTTTTTACTTCAACAATCTTTTTCTTCATGTAAAGGTGAGGTTTTTACATTTTTTTAGAAAAAATAATTAATTGTATAATTTTTACAATCATTTTTTCATCTTATATAAAAAGTAACCCTTTTTCTTGTAAAATTAGCAACTTAAAATTAAAATAAGTAAACAATACTATAATTTCGAATTTTATGATATATATATATATATATGTATAATTTTCTTATATTGATCTTTTCTAAATTTTAAAGATGTTTAAATTTTATAATTTTCTTATAATTACCGATTAATATTTTTAAATCTGTTAAAACCAAAACTTTGGTTTTACATTTGGATGTTTACAAAGGTTTTTTTTCTTTTAAAGATTTTAAATAGAACTAGATTTTTTTTTCTCTATTTTACTTTTATATAAAATATTTTTAATGGTATGTTTTGAATTTTTACATTTTTATTTTTTAAAATTTTAATATATTTAAATTGACACGTGTCAATATCTGAATGATACAATTGACACATGTCACGATCTTGTTAATGAGTTACTTTGACATCAAGATTTATATAATAAGATGTCATTTTACGTCAAGATAACATATATAACTTATGACATTGAAATAAAGAACCCTTTGCCCTAATTATTTTTTTCCATGTAAATGCTTTGTACTGTATATTTAAGCCTAGATTGGCAAAGCGGAGAGGGGAGCAACAACGGTAAGCAGCTGAAGCAGGGGCAGAGAACAGGGAGCTGTGAGCGAAGGCTGGGAGAGCAGGGAGCTGTGATTGGGGGCTGGGAGATGAGTTATAATCTTTTTTTTTATATAAATAAAATGCTTTATTTTGAAATAAATTTATTGATGACTAATTTACGTAGCTTATATTAAATATATATTTTTGAAAATGTTAATTTTAAATTTGAATAAGAGAATATTGAAAGCATATTCGAATATATTGTTGATTATTTGGACTCAAGTCAAATATTGTTTTACCAGAATATTTTGGTTTCAAAATTAAAGCAACGTGGTGAAAAACGCAACGTGGTGAAAAACGCTTTCCCAATCCAGGTTTTAATACTAAAATTCTTGAAAATATGAACCAACTAAGTAACAGAACATCACCCGAAAAAAGGAAAAAAGAGAGTCACATATTGTGTTGGTATTTTAAGAAAATAAAAAAGCATCTGTCATTTAAGAAAACCAATTGGATTTTGTTATAATAGGTTATTACCGAAACGAAAAATAGAAAGAAGAAACGGATATTGCACACAATTTCTGTTTGTTAAGATGAAACATCCTGCAATGTCCTTACGCGTCATCCTCATTCTTACATGGATGTTTCTCTTCTTCTCCCAATCTTTCTTCCTTAATCTATTTTTTTCCCCTCTAGATCTATCTCTATCCAAAATCTCCCGAAAATTCTCCCAAAACCTATCTATTCTCAATCTGATCTCTATTGTTCCTTTGTTTCCTTACTCACATTCTTGGATCTGCTGAAGAAGCCACAAGGAGCTTCGTTCACGAGCCTTTGAGAGAAGTATGTAAAACCGAATTACGCTAGAAATTTGTTATCTCTTGTGTGTAAAAATTGAGAAACGAACATGTCGTTTAGATCACATTCGACGGGGAGTAGTCAATTCGCAGAGAAGATAACAGAGGATCCTGTAACGTATAAGACAGCACAAAGCACCGTGACGTGCATCTACCAAGCACATATATCTGGATTTTGGAGGAATGTGACGGTATTGTGGTCCAAGAATCTCATGAACCATTCGCTTATGGTCATGGTGACTAGCGTGGAAGGTGATATGAATTACTGTTGCAAGGTTGATCTCAAGCCCTGGCATTTTTGGAACAAGAAAGGCTATAAGTCGTTCGAGGTGGAAGGGAACCCGGTAGAGGTGTATTGGGATTTTAGGTCTGCGAAATTCGTGAGTAGCCCCGAGCCGAGTTCGGATTTCTACGTGGCTTTAGTCTCAGAGGAAGAGGTGGTTTTATTGGTGGGTGATTACAAGAAGAAGGCTTTCAAGAGAACAAAGTCGAGGCCCGCTTTGGTAGAGGCTGCCTTGTTCTACAAGAAAGAAAACGTGTTTGGCAAGAAGTGTTTTACGACCAGGGCTAAGTTTTACGACGAGAAAAAAGAGCACGAGATCATTGTCGAAAGCTCGACCTCGGGGCCTAAAGAGCCAGAGATGTGGATAAGCATAGACGGGATTGTGTTGGTACAAGTAAAAAATCTGCAATGGAAATTTAGAGGGAATCAGACGGTGCTGGTCGATAAACAACCAGTTCAAGTGTTTTGGGATGTGTATGATTGGTTGTTCAGCACGCCAGGGACAGGCCACGGTATGTTTATATTTAAACCAGGGAACGGTGAAGATAGCGACATGGAAGGGAGTGGTCACGGTGGTGGTGGAGGTGGTGAGAGCGATACAAGTACAGCTGGGAGCAGGTATTATTCGACCAAAAGTAGTAACCCCTGGCCGCCCGAGTTTTGCCTTTTTCTTCATGCTTGGAAACTGGACTAGTAGTATTGGAAACAAGAAGCCTGTTCACTTATTGTTGTTTCATGTGGTTGTAAATTATATCTTTCCTCATAAGTTTTTTAATATACGATGACAAACAACACAGTCATGAAAAATGTTATGCCGTACGTAGAAGAGATATTTGTAATGCTATAATTGCACCCTCACGATGCACTTTTTCTACCACAAGGTTTTTCTTATATGTCTTGTTTTAAAAGAGTTTTGAACTTTTTATTCATCTTGTCGAACCAAATATTATTGTATTGTGGATTTTAATCCATGAACCAATGCTTAAAAATTGAAAAATATATAAACAGCACACGCAGAATCAAACGAAACATTAATCCACAAGAATCTGAATCAGAGTTCTGATCATGTAATAAATTTGTGAGGGTACGTATAAAATCCACAAGAAGCTAAATTGTAGTTGTAATCCTGTGATTGATTAAATTGTCAGAGTAGAACACACTAGTGTTTTGGAAAAATAATCAAATTCCGTAAAATTGAAACATTAGAAATACCTTATTTAATAACTAAACAACTTTAAAAAAATCAGTTATGACATATACAAATATAAATATTTTATTTACTATTATGAATAATACTGTATTTTTTTTTGGTAAGAAGAATAATACTGTATTTATGTTATATAATATGATAAAGTTTCACTTAACTTTTCCTCTCGAGCTGACATGTGGCAATTATTACTCCAGTGGAAGAAAAGTACTGTATAACTTTGTAGAAATAATAATCATTCCATAAAAATTTTAAATGACTCATACAACAAAGGTCGCAGAATATAAACTAACTCAAAGTTTAAACTTTAAAGAAAAAGAAAGAACAAGTGGATTTTATAGTTAGTGTCTTAGTGAGAAGAAGGGTGGGGAATCGGGTGGACAGAGAACTTCATGTTGTTGTTGTTGTTGCAGCCGTTGTGGTCTCCACAGACGAAGTAGTAAGTCTGAACCTTACGCAGAAGCAACTTGAAGCCCCATGATGATGAACCTCGTCGTGCGGCCAGCTTCTTGCCTCTGGTCACATCACATCTCTTGAAGCTCTTGTTATTTGAGAACGTGATCTCCAAGTTCAGCAAGATCTCACATTTATCTCCTTCTTAAAGTCTCTTATTCGAGAACGTGATCTCCAAGTTCAGCAAGATCTCACATTTATCTCTTTTTTAAAGTCTCTTTCTATTATGTACATGAATGTATATTTTAGATTCCTTTTGTGAATGGCTCTTGTATTTTATATAAGAAAACACCTATCAATGGAAGAAGACAGAGTTTTCCCATTAGCTTGTGTTGTTTAACATGGTATCAGAGCCTACACACGCTGGCCCGTTAATTAATCCGGCCCGAATAGAGGCTTGATCACCCCATTAATTGATAGCCCAAAGGAAGGCCCAATTCCATCGAGATAGCTAAATAAAGGAGCTAAAATCTCATAACACCCTTTCTATCAAAACAAATTCTCAAAACTCCCTCAATGGTAAAAGGACAATATTACCATTAATGAAGATTGTTTTAGGTTAAATATAATTAAATAAGTAATTGTTCAACGAAAATCACAGTAGCTTAGTGGTTGTGAGCTCCATGCGCACGCGTGCGCGCCCAGGGTTCGAATCCCACTATGCGCAGTACAACTGGTACAACTAGGGTGCAACTGGTACAACTAGGGTGCAACTGGTACAACTACTATGGTGCAACTGGTACAACTAGGGGATATATGGTACAACTATGCAAGGTGCAACTAGGAGATATATGGTACAACTATTCTTTAAAAATTGTTAGAGGGGTAGTTTCGTCCTTTCGTTAAAAAAAGGGGTAGTGAGATTAAGTGGGGGTAATGCAGAGATGAATTTCTGGTATAGGGACACTAGAGATGAAATCTCTAAATAAAGAGCATTATCTCGAGGGGGCGTGATGGATTCTGTCGAGATTAATGGCTATAAGAGCCATCATCTCGAGGGGACGTGTGGAGAAAAAATCCCACATCTGATAGATGAGAAAGGACTTGAGTAATATATAAAGGGTTAGGGTCTCTCCACTCATTGCCAATTGGTTTTGAGTTGGAAGCCCATAGTAAAACCCAAATTTAACATGGTATCAGAGCTTTGGTTCTAATAACTAAATCTGAAAACACGCAATGGCTACGGGATCGAACAACGATTTGAAAAACATATTCCAGAAAATTGAGAGTGTTGCACCAGTTTATCAATTGGCTGCAAATGAAAATCCCGGTGCCATCATCGCACAAGTCCAGTTCAATGGAGAGAACTTTGATGAATGGGCAAAAGCTGTGAGAACAGCCCTTCGTGTGAAGAAGAAGTATGGGTTTGTGGACGGCAGCGTGCCCAAGCCCAAGGTGGATTCACCAGAATTTGAAGATTGGATCTCGGTGAATTCAATGGTGTCGTTGTGGATCTTGAACACGGTTGAACCAAAGGTGCGGAGAACACTGACGAACAAGGAGGATCCGCAGGAGCACTGGAAGGAAATCAAGGATCATTTTTCCGAGGGAAACGGACCAAGGTTTCAGGAGATCAAAGCAGAGCTTGCAAACTGTAGGCAAGGTAATCTAAGTGTAATTGATTACTATGGAAAGCTTCAAGTGCTTTGGGAGGACTTGATGAATTATGAGAAACAGTTGGTGTGCAAGTGTGGAGGGTGCTCGTGTAATCTCAGCGGGCAACTAGAGAAAAAGAGAGAAGAGGAACATATACATCAGTTTCTCTTGGGTCTTGATGATGACATGTACGGGTCTGTGCGGGCGTCTATTATTAGCACTGATCTGATTCCTAACATGAATCAAGTGTACTCAAAGGTGAAATCGATCGAGAGGATCAATACTGTGACGAGAGGAAGAGAAGCACAAGGAGGACAAGTTGCTTTTGTGGCACGAACCAGTGGAGGTGGTGTAAGTGAAGACAAAAGCAAATTGATTTGCATAAAATGCAAGAAGACCGGACACACGGCAGAGACGTGTTTTCAGATCATTGGCTACCCAACTTGGTGGGGAGAAAAATCAAGAGGTGGCGGACGCGTAGGAGGAAGAGGAGGCGGTCGCGGACGTGGGAGCATTCGAGCCAACGCTGTGTCTGTTCTTGACGGTGGAGAGACAAGTGTAGAAGCTGAGAAGAACGGGTATACAGGGTTGAACAATGAGCAATGGACAACTTTGATTAAGTTGTTGGAAGAGAAACAAGGGTCAACCTCTCGCCTAAGTGGTAAGTGTATCTCCATGGATTGGGTACTTGATACGGGTGCGTCTAACCATATGACAGGTTATGAGGATTTGGTTAGTGACTCTAAATATGTGTTGCTTTGTGTTGTGGGGTTGCCAAATGGAGAGTATAGTTTGTCGAGAAAGAAAGGAACTGTTGTTTTTGATGATGGGTTTAAGCTTAAGAATGTGTTATACGTCCTAGATTTGAAGTGCAATTTGATCTCTGTTTCCCAAATTATTGTTGAGTCAGATCTTGTGATGCAAATTGCTAATAAAGGATGTGTGATTCAGGACCGTATAACGAGGAATCTGACTGGAGGAGGTGAGCTCAAGGATGGGCTGTATTTCTTTCGGCGTGTGACTGAATTTTCTGCTTTGCGTATGAATAAGGATGGAGCTGAAGATGTGTGGCATCAAAGGCTAGGACATCCATCTAATTATGTTTTTGACTTGCGTCCTACTGTTGGTGGTAGAACTAGGGATTTTTCGACTTGTGATACTTGCTTAAAAGCTAAACAATGTCGTGATACGTTTGTTTCAAGTGATAATAAAAGCGCCGATGTTTTTGATATGATACACTGCGATTTATGGGGGCCGTATCGAGTTCCTAGTATTTGCAATTCATATTATTTCTTAACCATAGTGGACAACAAGTCAAGGGCTGTTTGGGTGTATTTGATTCGTGACAAAGCACAAGTAGGAAGAAACTTGAGAGACTTTGTTGCAATGATCAATAGATAGTATGGCAAACACATCAAGATTATAAGAAGCGACAATGGAACAGAATTCACTTGTCTCACTTCAGAATTTCGTGAACAAGAGATTGTTCATCAAACAAGTTGTGTAGGAACGCCACAGCAGAATGGGAGAGTAGAAAGAAAACATAGACACATTTTAAATGTGGCAAGAGCTTTGTTGTTTCAGTCTTCACTGTCAACAAAGTTTTGGGGAGAAAGTGTGTTGACTGCGGTCTATTTGATAAATAGAACACCGAGTCGTCTATTGGGAGGAAAGACACCGTATGAGATATTACATGGGGTCTCTCCTAATTATGATAATCTTAGAGTCTTTGGGTGCTTGGCATATGCGCATAATCAAAGACGACGTGGAGATAAATTTGAGTCAAGAAGCATGAAGTGTCTTTTTATTGGTTATCCATTTGGGAAAAAGGGATGGAGCCTTTATGATTTGGCCAGTGGAGAAGTGTTTGTGTCGAGAGACGTTGTGTTCGTTGAGAATACGTTTCCTATGTTGACTGAGAAAGTAGAATAAACGTGGACACAGGAAATGGAAGATCTTGATTGTGTAATAGCGGGAGATAGAGAAGCAGAGTTTGTTGGAACAGACATAACAAGAAACGCAGAAATTTGTTGTGATGTCGAAGAAGAGGATGTTACAACGGGTGAAAAACAAACAGGCTTGTTGGAAAAAGAGACAGAAGTTGTTGTTCTACCTCGATCTGTTGTTGCAAACGGAGATGTTGAATCTCAAAATCAGTCACAGGAGGAAAGTGTTGGTCTCTCACATTCTGATGTTGACAGTGGGATCGATGAAGATGGAGCTCCTCGTAATGAAATTTCAGAGGCAGACCCAAATATTGCTGAAGCACCTGCAGGAGAACAGAGGAAAAAGGTCAGAAAATCTACTCGATCAAAAACTGCTCATGTCAAGCTAAAAGACTATGTTTTACGTACGGTGGCTGAGATCGACGTGAGTGGTGATGAAAATGATTTTTCTATTCTGAAATTTGTTGATATTAGTGAGTTTTCAGCAAAACACAGAGCATTTGTTGCAGCAATCACAAAAGGGATTGAACCGAAACAATTTCGTGATGCTGTTGCAATTAAGGTGTGGTGTGATGCGATGCAAAGTGAGATCGGTGCTCTTGAGGTAAACAAAACATGGGAAATAACAGAGCTTCCTCCTGGTAAGAAGGCTTTGGGGTGTATGTGGGTCTATAAAATAAAATATCGAGCTAATGGAGAAATAGAGACATACAAAGCTCGATTGGTGGTGCTTGGGAACAAACAAAGAGAAGGGATCGATTAATCTGAGACCTTTGCACCGGTTATTAAAATGACCACTGTACGACTGTTTCTAAGTGTGGGAGCAGCTCGAAAATGGGAGTTCCATCAAATGGATGTGCATAACGCTTTTCTACACGGTGACTTAGAGGAAGAAGTGTACATGACGTTGCCTCCGGGGTTTCGTACGATGGAACCGGGGAAAGTGTGTCGACTGAGAAAATCGCTTTATGGCTTGAAGCAAGCTCCAAGATGTTGGTTTGCAAAGTTGCGGTCATCTCTTATGGATTACGGGTTTGTTCAGTCTTGCCATGATTATTCATTATTTTCTCTTCGTAGAGGGCCCTCAGAAATTTATGTGTTGGTTTATGTGGATGACTTGATCATTGGAGGAAATGATTCTAAAGGAATTGCAGAGTTTAAAGAGTACTTGGGGAGATCTTTTTACATGAAAGATCTTGGAAACTTGAAATACTTTCTCGGCATTGAAGTTGCTAGAAGAAGTGAAGGTATTTTCTTGTGTCAAAGAAAATATATTTTGGATATTGTGAGTGAAGCAGGACTGTTAGGAGAGAAACCTGAAATGTTTCCAATGGAACAACAACATCACTTAGCTCTTTCCGATGGACCGTTGTTGGCTGATCCGGCACGGTATAGACGGCTAGTAGGAAGGCTCATTTACCTGTTAGCTACTCGACCAGACTTGGCGTATTCAATGCATGTGTTGTCTCAGTTTATGAAAGAGCCTCGTGAGGATCACTGGAACGCAGCATTGAGAGTGGTTTGTTATTTTAAAAATACAGTGGGACAAGGAATATTTTTGAAATCGGATTGTGACTTGCAGCTGCATGGTTGGAGTGATTCAGATTACGCAGGATGTATGCTCACAAGATGTTCTTTGAGTGGGTGGTTTGTTACTCTCGGGGATTCACCGGTGTCTTGGAAAACCAAGAAACAAGACATCGTCTCACACTCCTCGGCTGAGACAGAATATCGGTGTATGTCCTTAACTACAAGGGAACTTAAGTGGTTACGAGGTGTACTTGGTGATTTTGGAGTTTCTCATGATCAAGCAATGGATTTGCATTGCGATAATCAAGCAGCTCTATATATAGCGGCAAATCCCGTGTTTCACGAACGAACAAAACACGTCGAGGTTGATTGTCACTCTGTAAGAGATGCGATTCAAGATAGGTTGATACGAACAAGGAAGGTTCACACAACTGATCAACTAGCTGATGTGTTCACTAAAGCTTTAGGCCAGCGTGAATTCGAGTCTATCATCGTCAAGCTTGGCATTTGTAATCCATATGCTCCAGCTTGAGGGGGGGTGTTATTCGAGAACGTGATCTCCAAGTTCAGCAAGATCTCACATTTATCTCCTTCTTAAAGTCTCTTTCTATTTTGTACATGAATGTATATTTTAGATTCCTTTTGTGAATCGACTCTTGTATTGTACATAAGAAAACACCTATCCAGAGCCGGCCCTTGACACAGGCAGGTGAAGCACATGCTTGTGGCCTCCAAATAATATAGTAAATTTTCGGCCCATTTTTCCAAAAAGCTTCATTGGTTATACTGGTTATAAGGTGGGTTAATAGTTGCAAGGGTCATAGGTTCGAACAATTTCTCGTCATGTTTGTGTTTTCCAAGATTTTTTTTTAAAATATGAGTGTATAGTTGGCCCCAAAAAAAAAAAGGGCTTGTGGCCTTAATATTTTCAGAGACGGCTCTGCACCTATCAATGGAAGAAGACAGAGTTTTCTTGTTAGCTTGTGTTGTTTTACAGCTCTTCATGTCTGGGAGCAAGTAGACGTCGTTCTTCTTGTTGTGGTGCTTCATCTTGGATAGGGTTTGATCATTGTTGTTGTACGTGAAAACAAGAACATCGTGGACGTAGAAAGGGGCATGCTTTGTAGCCCATTTTGTGTAACCGAATCCGTTTTTCCACACAGTAACCGCAATCTTTCTCCCCCTCGTTATTGGAGCCGTGTGGTTATACGTAGAACCAGTGATGCTTGAGTGGTTTGAGCCCGAGCTATGATTGTTGTATGTAGAACCAACGATGCTCGAGTGGTTTGATGAGCCCGAGCTATGATTGTTGTGTGTGGAGCCGGTGATGCTCGAGTGGTTTGAGCTCGAGTTATGGTTGTTGTGTGTAGGGCTAGTGCCGCTTGAGGGATTTTGGCCAGAGCTGTGACTTTTGCGTGTAGAGCCAGTACCGCTAGAATGGTTTGAGCCAGAGCTGCTAGTCAGTATCTGTTCCGTCTGAGCTCCATCCCTAACCCAAGCTTGAACCACCCGAGTTAGAGTCTTCTGAACCACCAGAAGCCGAGTCAGAAGAACCGCCAGAGTTGCCGGAGCTCCATCCCCAACCCCTGTTAGAACCGGACTGGCCGGAGCCCCAACTCCAGCTCCAGGCTTCAGCACTCCCGGAGAAGACGAACGCAGTAACCAGGAGAACTACGAGTAGCTTGCGTGCTGTAGATAGACCCATCGCTTTGATCAAATATATTGATTGCTTTCTCTTTTTTGGTTTTTTTTTTGTTTGTTTAATTTGATTTTGTGAGCTCTTTAGAGTCTAGAGGTTCTATATTTATAGAGACTAGGATGGGTTAGAGAGTCAGTTCCCAAATTACATTGGAAATACAATTTTTCGTATCCATATTTATAAAACAAGTGGATCAGATAAATTTATCTAGCCCTTGTCTTTATCATCATATACGATATTAGATTCTTCCAATTCCTAATCGACTTTAGTTTTATTTAACAAAAATAAGAATGAAGGCAAGAAAAGAAGCGTGGTAGGTTTGTATAGTAGGTTTGTATTTTTGGGGTTCTTATATTTTTTAGTATTAAAAAGTGTACTGTTATAAAATAAGAACCTTTTGTTTAGTAATTAAAATTGTACTCCTCCAATGGTAAACTCTTAGGTTATCTCCAGCGCAAGATTCTTAGGGAGGTTTTAGTGCTGAAAAAAAAAAAAATCAGGTTAAACAAAAAAAATGCAAGAGAGCCTCCTATATTATATACTCGTTTATGTGCTAAGAGGCGGTACGTGTCAAGCGCTCGTTGGCTGAACAAAAAAATAGAAGAAGGACAAAAGAATTGTCGAAACAAATTTTTCTTTCTTTCATCTCTCTCTCTCTCTCGGTCTGTCTCTCTCGGTCTCTCTCTCGCAGTTTCTCTCTCGATCGAAGTATGTATTGATAAAAGGAAGGAGAACGATATGTTTATGCTATGGAATCAAAGGCGATTGGGTCGGAGGAGATCCGAATTGGAGGAGATTTAGTCTGGGGAGGCGAATCGGAGAAAATTGAATCGACTCCGAGATATTTGAGTTTGGAGTCGATTAATTCAGATGAGGTTGAAGCAATTGGAATCTGAAGAGATCTTGGACTAGACGAAATCTACCCAAAAGTTTGGATTTTTTGATAAGGGTTTCTCTTGATAGAAAACAATGTCTTCGATCAATCTCTCTTCATCGTCTCCTTCCACCATATCTCTTTCCCGCTCAAGGTAAGTTTTTTTCTTTCTTCAATCTTCAATCTTCAATCTTCATTGGTTAATTGATTTTTTTAAGGGGGGATATGATTAACAGATTTAATTCGAATCTGCAGTTTAGATCTTAGAATTTGTAATTGCGTTTCATTGACCTTAGAATTTGTGATTAGAATGGATCGTGATTGTTTTCATATAACGAATTGTTTGCTTCTTCACTCGTATTGCCTTATTGATTTGTATGATTCTGGTGAGCCAAAGCTCTACTACATTGCTCCATCTACACCGTGTTAGTTTACCATCTAAACACTCATCATCATTTGCTATTAAAACCACTGGAAAAGTTAAAGCTGCAGTGATCTCTAGAGAAGATGATCTGCTCTCATTCACTAATGGGAACGCTCCCTTTCAAATGAATCTCTCATTGATGATCGGACCAAAGAAGAAGAAGAGGCTAATCCTGTTTCACTTAGAACACTTGCTGCAGATTCAGCTGCTGCACCAGCCAATGGTTTTGTTGCTGAAGATGATGACTTTGAGTTGGATTTACCTACTCCAGGTTTCTCTTCTATCCCTCAGGCCATTAAAGATATACGCCAAGGAAAGGTTCGTTTTTTTTTTCTTTTGCTTTGTCAAGAAGATCAGAATTTTCTTGTTTGTTTGTTTTTCCTTGATTGATTGATGAATTTTGGCGGTAATGTTGCAGTTTGTGATGGTTGTGGATGATGAAGATAGAGAAAACAAAGGAGATTTGGTAATGGCTGCTCAATTAGCAACACCTGAAGCTATGGCTTTTATTGTCAAACATGGAACTGGGATAGTTTGTGTGAGCATGAAAGACGATGATCTTGAGAGATTACACCTTCCTCTAATGGTTAATCAGAAGGAGAACGAAGAAAAACTCTCTACTGCATTCACAGTGACTGTGGTAGGTGTTACTCTCTCAAAAAAGCTCCGATCTTGGTCCTTTTGGTAATTATCTAATTTTCTTGTTTGTCATACTTTGTCTTCATAGGATGCCAAACATGGTACAACAACTGGAGTAAGATTTTTGCAATGGTTAAACACACAAGGTAAGATTTTTCACTCTGTTTTGTACCGGTTTTTATTTGTTTATATTTTGTTTTTGTTTTAGTTCCGTTTACAATTTTTGAAGTTTAGTCGACATGTCTCTCGATTTATGTCTTGCTATATGATCTTTTCTCTTTTTTTTGTTGGTGTTATTCATTTATGTGGTGTTAGTGTAGGTAATTGTCGAGTCAGTCATGATGAATGCTTGTTGTTTGTTGGTTGTGATAAATACCATTAGTACTTGCTTAGGGTCTAGGGAAGTCGACATCAGACTTATTGTGTGATGGTTTAGTGTTTGTTGGTTTTTGTTAAGTGATAAATGTGTAGTTGTTGTGGAACTTAAATTTGAAAACATAAAGCCACTAGTTTAAAAAGTAAACTACTCACAAAGATTGTTAATAAAACCATAAAACACAAAACACAAAACCTTCTTTCCTCTATAGTAAAAGAAAATCCACAAAACATTAACACCAATCACAAAATACAAAACCTTAACCCTTCCTTCTCCTTCTAACACACACACGAAGCACCAGCTATGGATTCAGAGGACTCCGGTTTGAATCCATTTCGTTTCTCTCCTGGCTTCTTCAGCCTTCTCCAAAGTCAACATGATACCAGCACAAACATTGACTCTCCTGACGTCCCACCTGAAGCTGCATCACCTATTGGTAACCAACGAGCAAGGCATGCTTGGTTACAAGCAGATGATGTGATGCTTGTCTCTGCTTGGCTAAACACAAGGAGGCAAGCCATTGTAAGCAGCGGTGGGGTAAGATCAACGACAATGTTTGCAAGTTCATTGGATGCTATGAAGCTGCGACAAGGGAGAAATCTATTAAGCAGAATGAAGATGACGTTATGAAGCTAGCACACCAGATCTTCTTCAATGATCACAAAGTCAAATTCACCTTGGAGCATGCATGGCGAGAGCTTAGATATGATCAGAAGTGGTGTGCTTCCACAGCTCCTAAAGGGAATGGAGTCAAAAGGACACGGGTGTGTGAGGATGGTTCTGCCTCGGAAGCTCCCATTGATGTCGAGGATGAACCTATGCATCGCCCTACTGGTGTTAAGGCTGCGAAGGTAATGAGAGGAAAGGGTAAGAAACACATCAACACTCAAGCCGATGTAGAGGGAGATGCTAAAGCTTTGTTGGAGTTTCAAGTGCAAGAGGTTGGGAGGATGTATGAGATGAAGCAAAAGGACTTTGCTTTGAAAGAGATGGAGTTTGTTATGAAAGAGAAGCATAGCAAGCATGTGATGCTTGAAGATCTTATTGCAAACAAAGATTCACTTACTGAATCGGAAAAAGCTTTGAAAGACAAACAAATTGATGACATGTTGTCATCAGTTTGAATGGTTTTAGATGTTGTCTTATGTAATATGTTTCATGTACTCGGTCATTGTAATCTTTTTAGTTTGTTCCTTATTTGGTTTAACTAATGTACTCGGTTTCAGTTTGTTTCCAAATATAATGTACTTGTGTTTGTCTTTTTTGGTTTCAAGAATTGATTAGTTTGTTCCTTATTAATTGTACTTATGTTTTTTGATTTCAAAAATTAATTGTTTGGTGTTGTGTATACGGTTTTAGGATAAAGGACAAGGATGGTGAATGTTGATCTTGACCACACAAGAGGTTGACGTGAGCTTCACCCCACACAAAAGTATCCCGTGAGCTTCACCCACCACACAAGCGTCTCTCGTGTGCTAAACCCACCACACAAGTGTCTCACGTGATCAAACAGCTCTATAGTGCACCACAAGATGTCGAATCTTTGATTGTAATATTTTACCAATTGTTTGGTTTTTTGTGAAACCAACCACAAGTTTGTACAAGTCCAGTTTTTGTTTTTTATCTCACCCACCACAAATGTCTTACGCAAACAACACCACAAGTTTGTACTAGTACAAGTCTATAAAACGAAGAGGCAAACTTTTAGTTTGACACTCACCAATTCACAAAACAATCATACACTCTCTATCTTATCAAACACTCACCCTACTCCAAATTCACAAAAACACTCTCTATCTTTTCTTTCGCATTTCTCCTAAAATGGCATCAAGTTCACATAATAATTTTGATGACACCATTGATGAAACCTTAAATCAAGTTTGTGACCAAATTTCCAATCAAGTTTGGCAATCTCTTCTCACTCCACCTGTTCAACATCAACAACCACCCAAACCAAAGAAGAAGCAAACTCACAATGAAAGAAATCGTGAAGTCGGTCATGCTCACTTGTGGAACGATTATTTCAGTGAAGATGAAACATACCCTCCTAGAATGTTCCGACACCGATTTAGAATGAACAATCCTTGTTCATGCGTATCGTTGAGAGACTAGGAACTGAAATTCCATTCTTTCAACAACGAAGAGATGCTATAGGAAGGTTGGGGCTTTCAACACTACAAAAGTGTACAGCAGCAATTCATATGATGGCATATGGTACGGCAGCTGATGCATTTGACGAATACCTCCGACTTGCTGAAACCACAGCATTCTCATGCTTGGATCATTTTGTTGATGCCATCATAAATTGTTTTGGAGATGAGTACTTACGAAGACCGACACCAGAATATCTTCAACGACTACTCGATATTGGAGAGATGCGCGCATTTCTGTGGATGATAGGAAGCATCGATTGTATGCATTGGGAGTGGAAGAATTGTCCAACCGCATGGAAAGGTCAATATACACGTGGTTCTGGCAAGCCGACAATCGTTTTAGAGGCTGTAGCATCACAAGATCTCAGGATCTGGCAAGCCTTTTTTGGACCTCCAAGTACATTAAATGATATAAATATTATTGATCGTTCTCCCGTTTTTGATAATGTTTTAAACGGTCGAGCTCCGAAAGTTAAATACAGTGTCAACGGACACCAGTACAAGTTGGCTTACTATCTCACAGATGATATTTATCCAAAATGGTCTACTTTTATCCAATCTATTCCACTACTGCAAACCCCAAAAGACTCTTTCTTTGCTATACATCAAGAAGCTGCACGTAAAGATGTCGAGCGTGCTTTTGGAGTTTTGCAGGCTCGTTTTGCCATTGTGAAAAATCCGGCTCTTCTTTGGGATAAGAATAAAATTGGAAATATAATGCTAGCTTGTATCATACTGCACAATATGATCGTAGAAGACGAATGAGATGGATACACTCTGTGTGATCCATCCGAATTCACACACATGGAGTCCAACCGAACTTCAGAAGTGGACTTCACCGTACCAATAACCAGGCCTTCATGTGTCTCCACTATGATGAACATTCGTTTGAGTGTTCGTGATCGAGATAAACATAAACAGTTGCAAGATGATTTGGTTGAGAATATTTGGGCAAAATTTGGAGAATACCATTAAGCATTTCCTCTTTTTACGAATTGTACTTCTCTTTTATTATGTTTTAATGTTTCCTATGTTTAAAATTTTATGAAATGCAATAATTTTATAAACATATATCTCAAATGCAATAATTTCATATTCTAATTTAATTTTTTATTTTCAAAAAAATAAAAATAATTAAGAGACTCATACTAAGAACCCACCATTGGGAGGTAAACTTTTAATTAACAATCACAAAGTTCTTAATCTACTCAAACTACAAAATATATTAATAAACAATCTTAAGAGGCCCTAAAATATATCCCCCCATTGGGGTTGCCCTTATAAGTAAGGTTCTTAGTTTTGAAAAAAAAAAAGATCATCATTGAATATCATCCTTCAACTCCTCAATGAAGTGTTGCCAATCAAATAAATCTTTAAAGCCACTGCAAACTCGGTGATACAATGAAATCAGCTAAAGAGAAGTTAATAAAACCAACTGAAAGTCACCTATCGTGACTATGGTAGAGGTTTTGCCCAAACACCTGAGTACTGAGTGAAGAGTAGAGCAAGATTTCAGTAGAAAGCTTTAGAGCAAGATTCACGAGTGTAGGGAATGAATCAGTGGAAGAAAAGATGATAGCAGAGATAAAACTTACTTCAACTACACTGTTTTGGTCACCCACCACGTCAGAAGTAACCATAACCAAAGTAGGATCAACATTATTCCCTCCATCTTTATAGATATAATCATGGGAGCTATGATCAAGTAGATTTACTCGGGGGATTGAGTTGGTTAAATCCTAGAAAAATTTAACAAAGTCATGTAAGATGTTTAAAGCCTTCTCCTCTCCCATCTTCCAAACCACAAATTTCAACCAGAGAAACACGTTCAACACTACTAACATCAACAAATGTAAAGATTCTAAGCAAGCAGCCCTCACTCAAGATGGAAAAATAGAAACACACATCCACATTTGGGCAACATCAAAACGCAATTTCCTTTGTAGAAACATAAATAAAAAGCCAAACACATATAAAAAAAACGCAGTTTATAACAAAGTTATAAACAAGACCTTCCTAAGTCGGGTTCTCTAGTACCAGGACTAAAGGCTCAAACACCTAAAAAAAATGAAGAACCTGATCAGAAGCTACGCCATCAATAGCAGATCCAAGCCAACCAGTAGCACAAATCTTGAAAACACCCATAAACAAACAGACACCACATAAAGCAAAAAACATCCAACGGCCAAGTTTCTTCCTCTCCTAAAAACTAAAATCCGAAACGACGGATCCCGTCGGCTTCCTCAACAGGCCTTTCACAACTCTCTGCCTCAACTGACTATACGTCTGATGCTTCCTATTAACAGCAGAATCGACAACACCACCACCACTGACACCGACGTGACTAGAACCTTCAGAACCGCCGCATTTGAAGGATTGAGCAAGGCAGGTCATGGGAACAGAGAAGCGAGGGCTATTGACATGTTGAGGGACGCCATCGCCACCGTCGTGGTGTTTGAACATCTCCGAATTGGTGAAGGAAAGGATCCGATTTGGTGGGATCCGATTTCATCCAACCAAGTCATCGGTTACCTCACCGAGAGTCACCGTTGCGATCCACCATCGGTAGAGATGCTGAGCTAAAGGCCAAGAACAGACGAAGGTCACCAAAAATCGAATCAATCATCTCCAACAGATCATTGACAAAAATCACAATCAGTTTCCCAATCTCCATTGAGAGAGAGAAGAAAAAGAAAGTAAGAAAAATCCAATTTTTTTCTTTTATATTAAAATTTATACCCAACCATTTTTTAGCACGTGGATGGTTCTTAGAGATTCTTAAACTCCTTAGACCATCTCCACTCCAGCAACCCTCCTGAGTTGCTCTCATATTAATTAATCATATAGCTAATACTAAACTAGTTAGACCATCTCCATTGTATTTCTCTATTTTTTTCTCTAAAATAGAGTAACTCAAAAGTAGAGCACTATTTTCCTCCAATATATTACTCTATTTTCACCTTTATAATAGAGGTAGTGTAAAAAAATAGAGGTGAGAATAGAGTTGCTCTATATATAGAGCAATCATATTATTTTCTCTATTTTAGAGTAAAATATAAAGTATGGTTGGAGCAAATGTTGCTCTATAATAGAGATTTGACTCTAAAATAGAGTGGGGTTGGAGATGCCCTTAAAGCAATCCTAAGAGAACTTAAGCAAAATCAGTCCTCCACTAGAGAACTCCAAAAAAGGTTGCTCAATCATTTCAATAATAATTTTTTAATTTTTATTTATTAATTATCAAATTTTACTAATCTAAAATGACAAAACAATTATTTAAATAGAAAACATTAAAATTTTACAAACTTTGGAATATTAAACATATTTTACAAAATTCTAATCCTGAAATAGTCAACTGTATCAAATTTTAAACAAGATGAGAATATGGATATCAAATAGAAAAAGTAAAGACTTGGTGGAACAAGAAAATTTTAAACAACCTTTGAATCTGAATTGGAGCTAGTTTCAAGCAAGAGATCATTCCAGTTAGTAGACAACAATGCATCTTCATCAGTGATCAAGTGGTTGATCAAATGAAAACATTGCATAAATCAAATGAAAACATTGATCAGTGAATTAAATCCAAAACTCAAACGTATTGATACATGAAGTCAAAATTGAAACAGAATTGAACTCAAACCAAAAAACCAGCAACAACTCACTCAAGTTCTAAAAAAACTGCAACAACACTCAATCTCTCACGCTCTCATAACTAACCAAGGACAGAGCAGCTAAAAGCCGATCCCCTGCATCTCAATCCAAGCTTTGCGATATTTTTTTCTTAATGATAACCAAACTCTTAAGACTAATCCCAAATTACAATCCGCTACTTGCAACATAAAAAGATCATGTGAACTAGGAAAAACCTGAAGGCAAGACTGGCCGAAGTCAGGAATGGTGGGCCTGGTCCAAGGGATATTGTTGTCGAGATAATCGATGGTTCTCCAAATGGGAGCGTCACTAGATGAAGTAGGAGACTTGACCGCCACAATGGATGTCAAACTCATCCTCCGCTACACATCAAACCACACACAACATCATGTGTTAAAGCTCATATATAATTTTGCACTGACTAATCTATATTGAGATAATCTCGAAGTATATAAAATTATAAATTTAAAGGTTTTCAATTGGGAGTAATGGTTAAGAACAGGAACCTGATCTTGATGGTAATGGTGGACTCATTTCTTGTAATTTGAATAATCTTTACAAGTCACTTCTTCTTTAAGCTTGTGCCCTGAAGAGTTCTTCTTGTAAGAAACATTGAAACAGAGAGACTTGAAACCATTTCTAATCAGTAAAATCACCAAGTACGTTGCCGGTTCCATTCAAGTAAATGTCAGACCAAATGCATCTATCACCCAAACATCAGAGGAAATTGAGCAGATACATAGACTAATCAAAGTTTAATTAAAGTTGAATCTGAACCTAATCGCTAGCCGGTGGACCTCGCCGTCAGCCTTAGGCCATCAAAAGCAACATCCGCCGACGATTTTTTCTGGACTTGTGGTGAATCGGCGAATCCATCGAGAGAGAAAAGAGAGAAAGGGTCGGGAAAAAAAAATTTATATTTACCCTACAACCAATCTAAATCTGACATGTATGCATTGCTTAGAGCATGATTATCGGAGGGTTCAGGCAGGGGTTCAGAGTCTTTTTTTTGAAAAAAATAAATCAAAAGTAGAGAATAAACGTAAGAACTCCCCTTATATAATATACTGTCTCATGGGTTAAGAGACTGATACGTGTCAGCTCTCTGTTGGGCGAACAGAAAATATAAAATGGAAAAAAGAAATTTCTCCGACTGATTTTATTATTTCTCTCTCTCTCTCTCGTTCTCTCGTTCTCTCGCGATTGAAATCTCCGAAACAAGAAAACGATTTGGAAGCAGAAGCTTCATGGGTTTGAATCGAAGTACTGAGAATGGTTTGGATTCAATTGGGAATGGAGAGAAGGCGATTCGATGGGATTGGAGAGAAGAAGATGTCGATTTGGAAGCTACTCGCCAATTGCATGAATCGAGTTTCAGTCGAATAAATTGATAGAGATTGAAGCAATTGGAATCAAAAGGTACGTTTGTTAGTACAACTGCATGAATCTCAGATTGTTTTATGATTAGGGTTCTTTGTTTTTCGATCTCAATTTAGGGTTTTTTTATGTTAGTTAGAAAATTAGGGATTTGCGTAAGTCTTTTCTCAAGTGATCCTAGATTCTATTTTGAACTCCTGCGGTAATCAAAATCTGGAGTTAATATGATTTTGACTCATATGAACGGCAATCAAAATCTGGAGTCATTACAACTTCATCAATCGTCAAAGACTTTTCCTTTCAAGAAGAAGAAGAAGAGGCAGAGCTTTTTAATCAATGGAAGGCGAGATACTCCTCAATGAGAACCTTCTTCTCCGTTCCGTCGAAGCCTCATCACCAGCCGCTGTATCGAAATCGAAATGGACTATTCTTGTACTAGCGCTGATCCTCCTCTCTTGTTTTCACAAATTCTTGTTTTCGAGACCAGTTCTCTGGAACCGAGACTTATATTTGGGTTGACGCCTTCTACTTCTCCGTCGTCACTTTGTGCACTGTCGGTTACGGCGACATTGTCCCGTCAAATCCCACGACCAAGATCTTGACCATCGTTTTGGTATCAGTCTTAAGTGGAAACTTTGTTTAGCGTTCTGCGTCGTCTTTCTCTGCGTCCCGACTGGAACTTGCTTCCTTCACGTTTTCGAGAGGTTGGATTGGTTGGATTCGGTTATCTCGGTTACGACGGTTGGTTATGGAGATAAAGCGTTTAAGACGATTGAAGGAAGGATCTTTGCAGTGTTTTGGCTTCTTCTTTCAGCTATTGCAATGGCTAGTTTGTTTGTTTACTTGGCTGAGATGAAAGTAGATCGTACTGCTGTCATGAAATTGCCCACCAGGTGAAGTTTCTGTTGTGATTAGTGAATCAGAGTTTGTCGTGACTATTTGTGAAAGATAACAACATCGTCATGACTCTTGCCTGGTAACTAAATGATGAAAGTATAGAGATGTAAATGATTAGTTTTTCTTTTTCATTTCTAGGATAAAATGTATACAACGATGATGATACTCTGTTTTGGCCTATAAAGAAGAAGAAAATATGGTGAATAGAAAGATTACTTGATCGCATTGGTTCTTTATTACTTACTCTTTGAAGTCAAACTATAAGTTAAATCGTTATCGAATGTGTTCTTTTTTATACATCTGTGTGCATTATATTTGGCAGTTGGTTCAATATAAAGGTAACTATATGAACATATGAACATAAATTGGTTAGTTGATGACTCACATCAGAGGAAACTGAGTTCATATTAACTTTTCTTAGATAAAGGATTATAACTCATATGAACTATGTATAATCAATATACGAAACTTACTGCAA
>NC_025699.1:18065953-18075790 GCF_000633955.1 Camelina sativa
ATTTAAGAACTCCCCTTATATGAACCCCCCAATAAACTTGCTCTTATGGATTGCTCCAGCCCCCTCCAGAAGAAGCAATTCTCGGCTAATTGAGCTTTATTATGGGTTTTTTTATTTTTTTTATCATAATTTGAAAAGTAATCCAGAGAGTACTCCCCAGTGGAGATGCTCTAAATTAAGAAGCTCTTCTTAGTAATATTGTCATTTCTAATTTATTTTTAATCAGATTAAATTTAAGAAATGAGACTAAGAAGTCCCGATATAGAGTCTCAGTTTCGTATAACACATGGAAGAAGTGAAATTGTTATAGAAAATTGTGCAATGGTATAATTGTTTTAGAAAATGATTTTTTTTTAAGTTTAAAATTTAATTATAAATTCTTCTATTTATATATTATTCTAACTTGAATTGTTTAAGATTACTATGGATAGAGAGACCCAAAACTTAAAATAGATGATCAGATCTCTACTATATGTCGAAGGAAGACATTGAAGAAACAAGACTTTACCATGTGATTTGTAATACTTCAGTTAACTTGTGAAAGAGATACATCAAAGAGAGGTCACACCTTAGCAAACACGAGTCAGGAGAGGAGATTACTAGAGAAGCATCGCTGGAAGAAACAGCTCATTACGTTCACGGAACGGTGCCTTGGGTTTCTTGCCTGAGAGCTTTTAAGACATTCTTATACAAGTAAGACCTGCAGTTTCTCGTTTAGTCAACTACAAGTAAATTCTTACACTAGAGTCCTTTTGGAACTTTCGTATGTTTAGTGAACTTTGTAAGTGCTAGTGTATGCAAGGCCTTGATTGTCTAGATCTCTAGGTGTTTGGTAATACTTTTACAAATATTCCCTAGCCAGTTTACCATTTTTTTTTTCTCCAACACTAAGAATATGATAAGGGATTATAACTCCGTAACAGAAAGAAAAAAACCGATAGAGTAATATGACCTAGAAACGATTTTTTTGTTTTTTTTTTTTTTGTGTGAAACTATAAACGAAATTATTATGCAAACACCGCAATTATAATTAAAACAGAGAGAAATTAGACTAGTATTATGAAATTTTATTCCAAACATTTCTGAAGGGACTGCATTACACAAACTCACCATGATTTATTTATAGTCATACACACACATAAGTGTATACATAAGTGCAATCATGCATGGTGGTGAATCTATTATAGAGTTTTAAACACCGGGCTGTGTCTGAACAGGTTCGTTAAGCCCGTGGTNTCCTCCTCCGTGTCCGTGGCCTCCTCCACCTCCGTGGCCTCCATGTCCTCCGTGTCCACCATGTCCTCCGTATCCGTCAAGTCCGTGGCCCCCTCCTCCGTGTCCGTGGCCTCCTCCTCCTCCGTAGTGTCCTCCGCCTCCTCCTCCTCCGTAGTGCCCTCCGCCTCCTCCTCCTCCTCCGTAGTGTCCTCCTCCGTGGCCGCCATGACCGCCATAACCTTCAGGTTGCACTGTTTCCTCACTCTCCGGCTTCACCATGCCTGCCCAAAGAAACAGTATTTCAGATATTGTTAAGCACGTGCACATGTGCATTCCTCTTCCCGTCTTCATTGTCTTTTATTTTAAAGAGTTTTAAAAATAAAAACATATATACGGGTCTCTAGGTTTTTAAAAGATATTACAACTTCTAAATAGTACGTACAAGACTCCACATCACTTAAATCTGTCTTGCCTTTAGTAAGTCCACAAAATGGAACGGAAAAAATAGTTGGATAAAAATTACAAACGATACGTTATTTCAAGTTCGAATAGCCTCACGAACATATCTTGTTTCTTAAAAAAAAAAAAAGAAATAGCATCCAATAGTAGAAGTAGATTGAAATGCATAAAATAATTTTACGTACCCGACTGTCTTGCGGCAGACACTTCGGAAACGACGACAAGAATTGCAAAGAGACCCAACAGAATCAAAGCCTTTGAAGCCATTTTTTTTTCTCAACTTCTTATAACTCTCTTAGTATGTTAAAGCAAGTGATGGATAAAATGTTACGATGTATGCCCTCTATTTAAAGAAAAATGAGGAGGATAGGAAACGAGAAAAGTCAAAAAACTACAACGTAGTCGGATAAAAAGATTGAAATTATTTTATCAAAAGTAAAGTTAAAGAAAGTTATCAAACTATAAACAATGTAGTAATTAGGAGATAAGTATGAGAGTATCTATACGTGTTGCGCCGGGACCCTTATGGTCCGCTGTTGGATTCATTGTAACTATATTTGAATCAACGTAAATGACAACTCCACTAGTTTAAAATATTTTTATAAACACAGCGCATGCATAAACTTCTAGATATTTAGAACTCATATCAGATTGTTATGTTTTTTTCGATCTTTTTGGTTAAAGTATTAGATTTTTTGGAAAGAAAAGTCATCCACTATACTTGGTAAGGATCCTTCTTCCGATCTGTACCGACAGAGAGATAAAGACAAATCTATATGCATTGAACAAGTGTAAGTATAGCATGATTGCATCAAGCAGTACAACTAGAAACTGCTTTTAGAGGGTACAAAAGTTTTGCTTGGCCATCGTGAATACGAATACTCACTCTGTTGGAACATTTGACAGAAACATTAATGTTTTATTAAGTATGGTTTGACAGAAACATTAATGTTTATTAAGTATGTTATGTTCTATATCTACGGATAACTTAGCCCAAAAAAATCAATTATGGAAAGCAACAATTATGGTGTACCCAAGAAAGAAAATTTTGTTAATTTTTTTTTTTGATTTCACTGTAATATAACATGAGAATGATAATTTTATTGTCGAATCTGATTTATTGCCCGTTGAGACACTATCATATTTAGATGGCCAACCATAAGATTTTGGTGATCTAATAATAGAAGCAGAAGTTAGATCAGACGCTGAAGATATGAATTCTGATATCGAATTAACTACTCACAAATCTGAATAATAGTTTTATTTTTTTTATGTCATTTGCAATCTTTTTACATAATTTTTTTGTATTTTTAGATTTTTTCACAAAAATTGAAGCGATTTTCTTTTTAAATTTTAAATTTATATGTTTTTATTATAATCACAAAATGATAATAATTATGTCACGATCTATAAGCAACACGAAAAGTAAGTAAAATAGTGACTAATTGTGACAAGTAATAAAAAGACATTTGTTACTAGAAGTGAGGTAATTTTAATCACAAAAATCGTTATATTTAATTACCTGATTTGATCGTAAATCTATATATATATTTGTAATTATATACTTTGTGACAAATTTGACAAAGTTATATATATATATATAAAGTATAAATTTTTTTTTAACCAAGCGTTAAGTTAGAAGATAACTCCAAGGTTGGTTGCCCAAACCGGAGGGTAAGAGTTTATAAAAGATATTTCAGAAATTAAAGATCTTGAAAAACGAGCAAGACAATTTGTCCTCACATTTGACTTACGCGGAATCCTGGTAAGAGTGAAAGAGGGGAAGGATGATCGGAGAAAACTGAAATCATCCAACATATTGGAGAAGGCGGGCCATTCGTCAGTAGATTGCACCATCGTGACTAGTTCTGCACAATCCGTCTCAAAACTTTGACAGTCATTACCCGCTGCCAGGAGAAACTCCATAGCCCAAGTGAAAGCTTGTAACTCTGTGGGTAGGAGATAAGGGCTGCGTCTATGACATTGTGCTCCTAAGAGTAACGTTGTATCCTCACTATTGCAGTACCACCATCCCAAACCCACAAAAGGATCTAAACCCTTCCAGGATCCATCAATTTGACACTGGAAAGAAGGATTCCGGACCTCCAAAGGCAAAGGATCCAGGGAACCCGCTGAGAAGGACTTGGCCTCCTCCCACAATAACTTATCATTAGCCGCCTGATTATAACATCAATTGACTCCGCCTCTGTACCATGAAAAACTTTTTTATTCCTATAACACCCCCAAACCGTTCTATAGACAAAACGGTCAAGAATGCCACTTGATGATACACGTGGACAGTCAAACGAGGTTATCAAAACGAATTCGACACCCTGAATATCCGTACCGCGGTACATCCCACTCAGACCCAGGTTTAGGCTTGCCAACCCTTGCCGTGTGTGAGTGTTGGGACGGTCCGGACAAGACCATAATCATTTGGGAACAGCATCAAATATAAAACATACTTTATTTCAAATAAATTGTTCAAGTAAAATACAACATTAAACATCCTAACAAAAGGTGTTCGGCCGGGACAGAAGAGATTTACAAGCCTTGTTCAAACCAACATATTTTACAAAAAGAGAGGAAACATACACTAGCTTTTCCCAACTTCCCAGCTCCCCCAATGGTTTAACCCTCTATTGGTTACCTGCAAAACAAAAGTAGCATCATGAGTAATCTAAGATTACTCAGTGAGTCCGGGTTCTCTAGCTGTTAATAAACTACAAGAAATATCCACATTGATAGCACATGACCATAACTCATTTTCCGTAATTACTGCTATGAAAGATAACTTTTTTTTTTCGATTACTCTATAGCACTTAAACAACACTATAATAAAAAAAATCATGAAGCGGGAAGTTAAAATCACTTGTTCCGCCAATATTTGGGGAAAATTTTCACTTAAGTGCCGTATGTGAACAAGTCTGTAGACAAAAATAATACTTACCTTTAAAACATGGGAATTTTGCACTTACACCCACTTTCCCCTAAACTATTAACACACACACACCCACTTTCTACTATCACTATACTTTCCTTTTGTAAAACTACCACTTACTCCTCAAACTAAACAAACAACCTCTCTTCCAATTAACTTACCTATGTGGATTCTAATTATAGAGAGAGAAAGAATACATCTTCTTCTTCCTCAACCATGATTTCTCCAATTTATCAACCAACAAAACAATTCAACTCACCATCCTCCCAATTATTCAACCAAACAATACATCTTCTTCGTCCTTGTTTTGTTTTTGTTCATCCATTGAAAGAGAAAAGCTTGTTTATGTTTCTCTCTCTTTCTCTCTCCCATTCCTTTTCTAAAGTTTTCAAAAACCATTCCAACAAATCCAGAGAAGGTGAAATCTTTAGATCTTTTTTCTTATCACTTTAGATTATATGAAATTTGATTTGGGTTTTTTTGGTTTTATTATGATTTTACGGATTAATTGTGGTCTTGTGAGATTTTAAATATTGAATTAGTTTTAGTTCAATCTGGGAAAAAGTTTAAGTTTTGTTGTGTGAGTGTTATCCATTACTTATATTGTTGTAACGCCCCAACCGCACCTCTTAGTGGGCCCCATGTCCAATCCCAGTCCATGGGCCCACTTTCCTTAATGGGTCTCACGTCCTCTCACTAGGCCTGTTAGCCCATCCATATCCGACGGCCGGTTTGCTACGTCCGAAAGGTTTTTAAAGACTTGTTACCGTCCCTACAAATCACCACATGATCTTTCCCTGTGTTTTGTCCTCACTCACACAGTTCCGACAGTCACTTCCCAGAAGGTCACCCATCCTGGGACTACTCCAGCATAAGTACGCTTAACTATGGAGTTCTCTCACGACCTTTGACCAAAAAGATAAGTGCACTTTAGTGACACAGGTGGCCAAATCAATTCTTTTAAACCTCTCCGCAAGTCTCTGAAACCGGGGTGTCACAATTCACCCCCACAGGTGGCCAAATCAATTCTTTTAAACCTCTCCGCAAATCCACCAGTAGGTTATTGGTGCGCCAGGCGTTCCTTGAACCCTGGTCCTCACCCTTTAACAACCTTCCCACAGGACAAGCTGTCACCAATTGAGCTGCAGATCGATTGACAACCTGTCTCGTAGATCCCACTAGCCCCCCCGCTAGCTGCCCTAACAGACCGTCCGTGGACCCTGCTAGCCCCCCGCTAGCCATCCCAACGGACTCCAAGCTGGCCCTGCAGGGCATCGATCCTAACCCCTCACTGTGAATATCCATATCCACAGTGATGGGTTAGGATCGATGCCCTGCAGGGCCAGCTTGGGGTCCGTTGGGGCGGCTAGCAGTGAGGCTAGTAGGCTAGTAGTGAGGCTAGTGGGATCCACGGGACGGGTTGTTACATTGAGCTCGATACTTTGATCAATAAAAATGACTATTCAACATCTATTTCCTGTTTCCGTAGTCTCTAAACAAATCGATTACTTTTGCCCAAACAATTGGCGCTAGAGAGAGAGGGGTAGAGTAAACTACATGAGATGACGGGAAACGGAGGAGATACGACTAACAACGATGCAAATGTTGCTGCTCAGCTTGAAGCCTTGGCTACTAAGCTGAACGAGGCAGTGCAGAAGCTATCACAGATCAAGGCAGATAATGCTAGGCTACGGGAGGAGAACGCTTCGCTCGTGACAGCAGGGAGAGTTTTTACCGAAGAAGGCTCTAGATTTCACGGCGTGCAAGTCAATCGGATGCAAGACCTTAACTCAACGCCTAGAACCAATAATCAAACACCCATAACGGGAGACAGACGGTTGGAAACTCCTCATCAGGAAGAGAACGGCGGAGGAAACCCTGACAGAAGGCAGGCACGTGAAAGCCTTATCCAAGAAGAAAATTTGGGTCAACAAGGAGTTGTCAACACACCGCGCATGACAGGAATCGAGCAGGGACAATTCATCCACTTGGAAGCAATGTTCAACAAACGTTTTGGAGAGATGGAAGCGTTGATTGAACGACTACCAGGTGTAGCTCAGCCAATCCGGAAGAGCAACTTACACTCGTATGCTGACACACCGTTCTCTGATGAAATCGCACTCACTGAGATGTCGAGAAATATCGTGCTACCAACAATGAAGATGTTTGATGGAACATCCGACCCGGATAACCACATAGCGCAATACAAACAACGAATGTTCACGACGTCCATTTAAAGAGAATATCAAGAAGCTACCATGTGCAAAGGATTTGGCTCAAGCCTTACGGGGGCTGTGCTTCAGTGGTTTATCAACTTGCCAAACGGGTCAATAAATTCGTTTGCATCATTGACGGATCTTTTTGTTGAACAATTCGCAAGCAGCAGGAACCTCGAAAAGACAGCGGATGACTTTTATGAGGTACGACAAAAGAGAGATGAGCCGTTATGTGCCTACGTGGGACGATTCAACAAGGAGAAGATATCAATAGCAAGTTGCAACATGTCTACTGCCATATCGGCATTCAAGAGATGTTTACTTCATGATGGTGACTTGTACAAAGAACTTACCAAGTATCAGTGCATAACTATGGAAGATGTGCTCTCGCAGGCATGGGCACAAATAAAATGGGAAGAAAATACATCGTATCGACATCGACATTTGTCACATTTTGACTCTCGCATAGTGAGAAACGAAAGATCAACACGAGATGATAAACCTTGCCAAAGACATCGAAGCGAATACACTAGCGTCATAAGTAATGGTGAGGAACCTTATCAAACTTTAAACAAAACTGAAAGTGAGGAGCACAAATTGTCAAAATGACAAGATGTCAACAACGTCTCGATTTTTACGGCATGGTGGTATTAGGTTTTTGAAAGATTTTATAAGTTATTATTCATTTTTATTTTTTAGTTCTAGTTTTACTTCTTTTTTAACATTGATGGATTTTTGATATAAAATGACTACATTTTTAGTAATTCATTACCCATTATGAGAGTATACTTCGTCAACTTGGTAGCCATGTGTTGATGACAAAGTCAGTAGAAAAATGTTTACCCTTGGAGAACCAATGCTAATGAATCGACAGACTTGAAAAGTTTATGGATGCTTACCCATTGAAGAAGCATTTTTCAATATGATAGTCGCTGCTAACCAATTGAGAAAGCAGGCGCTAGCGAAATTTATGTGACAAATCACTAGATGCAAAAACTTGACAACGAAACACTCGTTAACAAGAATCTTATGGTGAGACACTTTGATACGATTTCCCCTAGGATTGGACTCTGTTGAAGGCTGATAACCGAGTGACAGGTGATGTGGATGGAATGTGATGATGAACGGATGGTTTTGGGTGATGATGTGTGGAGATCGAAGGAAGAAAACACTGGTTTGATGGAGATAGATGTTTAGGTGGTTGTATGGAACTAAACAAGTGAAGAGTTTCTATGTCACAAAGTGTTTAGAAACCCATAATTCAAGAACGCATTCAAGAAATCAAATTGAGGAAGAAAGATCAACAATTCATGTCACAACTTCATTCTTCGCTAAAGAACAAAGGATGCGTGGCTGTGGATTTTATAATTAACCCTAGGCTCGTCACTCCAAACAACAGGCAGTTCAAAATAAAACGGCAAGACGTTTTTAAGGAAATAAGAAAGCATCAAAACGTCTAAGTGACTTGTAGTAGTGCAGAAGTCACTTGCACTACAAGAATATTGAGTTTTAATAGCATTATAATATAGTGTTTGTGGCGATAATGCTATAGTTATAAGACATATTTATTTTAGATAGCGTTGGTATATTTGTAAACGTTATGATATATTGTTATTTTTGTTTCACGTGTTTTTTTAGTTTGGATGGATTATTTTTAATAGCAATACCTAATTACAAACGTTATGATAGTGATAGGCGGTAAGCAAAAATTTTAGTACCGCCACACTTAGAAAATTTAGGCTCCAAAACTTTTTTCCGAAAGAAATCCCAATCGACACAATAAAATTTCCAAATATTCAGAACCCTAAAATTTCATTTTTTTTCCTCTCCCACACAAATCTGATTTTCACAATCTTTGCCCAATCTCACTCTCTCCCACACAAATCTCAATCACAATACCTAATCCCAGATCTAAAATTCTATGTTCTTTCAAACCAAAACACTGTAATCCATCTTCCTCTTTTGCTCAATTGTTGTTGATTCTTCCTGTAAATCGGTTGCTCTCACTTAAACGTCATTTTATAACCAACCCTCTTGAGAGACTAGACTCATCTCATCTCTCTCACAAAACAGAAGGAAGAAGAAGGAATCTTTGTTTTCTCTTATTCCTCTTCTCTCCTCCTTCTACTTTCGATAAATTTTGAATATCTTTCTTCTCTACGAGTGTGTCTAATTCGACTATTTCGATTTTCTTGATTTCGGTATAAAGAAGAAAGGCGGGTATCAAGGAAACACTCCGGCGGATCCTCCGGCGTTTAATGGATCAAAACAACTCGCGGCTCCGACCAAGACTGTTGACAGCCAATCTGTTCTCTAAAGGTACTTTTTTTTTCTTTTCCTTGGATCTTGTTCCAACATTCGCCATTTCAATCTTAACCGCCTTCGTCTTTTGCCTCTTATATGTTTATCGTATCCATTTCATGGTTTCGTATGGTTTCTTATGGTTTCTTAGTATTTAGCTATTACCCATATCCAAATTCTTGTGGTTGATGTACTTCTAAATCCCAATAAATGAAGTGCGAGACTTCTACTATATCTTTGCATACAAACTGTTTGTTAGAATGTCTCTGAGAGTACTAAACCTTTAAGATGTTCTTTGTATTTATCTTGAATCATAACTTATCATTTCCCTTTAGTTTATATTTCACAAAGATTCAGTTTTTATTCAGACTTCAGTGAATCACAGGTTCTTAATCCAGTTTTTTTTTTTTATTATTTGCTTAAACGCAGGCTGCAGTCTGAATTGATGGGCTTGATGGTGAGTTTTATCATATTTCGTTCTCTTGCTTTAAAGAAACAGATAGTGAATTGGTTTTTCTAGTTAAGATTTGCTCATATGGTTTTGACTTGGGGTGTTTTCAGATGGGCGTGGTGGTCCAGGGATATCTGCGTTTCCAGAGGAAGACAACATCTTCTGCTGGAAAGGGACGATAACAGGAAGCTATTGGCAGGGAGTATGTTAAATGCTTTCTTTAAATGGAATAAAAGGATTTATTTAACTGGGAC
>NC_025699.1:18079912-18080773 GCF_000633955.1 Camelina sativa
GGGTGAAGTCTTCAAGGTGGATATGTTGAAGACTTGGATCCTTGGTAGGTTGAATGACCCATCAACTATGAGTGAATGAGCCTCCTTGGCCATCTCCTTAGCTCTTGACCGAGTGATCCTTCCCACCATCTCCGGTTTCTCTACAGCCTCTGGCTCCGTGCTTGCCACGATCATATCATCCTCCCCCTCTTCAAAAGGATTTGTCCTCAAATCGGAATCCTTCACCATTTTGCAGATATGGCACCTAGAACAAACCTTCTCAACGTCTGTTNTTTTGCCTCTTATATGTTTATCGTATCCATTTCATGGTTTCGTATGGTTTCGTATGGTTTCTTAGTATTTAGCTATTACCCATATCCAAATTCTTGTGGTTGATGTACTTCTAAATCCCAATAAATGAAGTGCGAGACTTCTACTATATCTTTGCATACAAACTGTTTGTTAGAATGTCTCTGAGAGTACTAAACCTTTAAGATGTTCTTTGTATTTATCTTGAATCATAACTTATCATTTCCCTTTAGTTTATATTTCACAAAGATTCAGTTTTTATTCAGACTTCAGTGAATCACAGGTTCTTAATCCAGTTTTTTTTTTTTATTATTTGCTTAAACGCAGGCTGCAGTCTGAATTGATGGGCTTGATGGTGAGTTTTATCATATTTCGTTCTCTTGCTTTAAAGAAACAGATAGTGAATTGGTTTTTCTAGTTAAGATTTGCTCATATGGTTTTGACTTGGGGTGTTTTCAGATGGGCGTGGTGGTCCAGGGATATCTGCGTTTCCAAAGGAAGACAACATCTTCTGCTGGAAAGGGACGATAACAGGAAGCTATTGGCAGGGAGTATGTTAAATGCTTTCTTTAA
>NC_025699.1:18081100-18087612 GCF_000633955.1 Camelina sativa
CTATAGTAGTTTTCAAAAGCAAACTTATGGCATTTGCCATAGCTCTCAGCAAAATCGAGGTCAGTCTCATAAAGTCCTACTAGCTTAGAAGACAAAGTAGAAATGAGAGTGTACCTCCTGGATAATGCATCTGTGACTACATTATCCTTACCTGCACTTGTACTGAGGTTCTCTTTAATGTGTCCCTTCNAGATAACTGATAAATCATGTGTTAGGTGCTTATTCCAATTGGATATGGTACGGAGGAAATAGAAGCTGTTGTGTTAGTTGATGTACTACGGCGAGCTGGTGCTGAGGTCACTCTTGCTTCTGTGGAGCAGAAGCTAGAGGTTGAAGCATCCTCAGGGACCAAATTGCTTGCAGATGTCTTAATCTCTAAATGTGCTGATCAAGTTTATGATCTTGTGGCTTTACCGGTTAGTTCTACATTCTGCTTTGGCTGATTCAGTTGAGGACGTTCTTTGAGCTCTAGCTTAATGGTTTTGTATATTTGTTTCGCTGATCTGAAAATGCAAATTGTGAAGGGAGGCATGCCTGGTGCTGTTAGGTTAAGAGACTGGAATTCTTGAGAAGATCATGAAGAGACAAGCTGAAGATAAGCGTCTCTGTTACTTAATTTTTATAGGTACTGGTGGAAACCCGCTTCTTGGAGAACAAGCTGCAGAAGAATCAAAAGATGCAATTGCCAATGCTCTTAAAAGATCAGACCTTGTTTTCATATGTGCTAGAGTATGGAGAGCAAACTCTAAAGTTGAATTCATAGCTGATGCAGTCGGAACCACTGTGGCTTGGCCTAATGACAAGATTATATTCATTTGAGGCTGACACATTTGAGTTTATGTAGTACTATGAACTTGTATCTTTAGAATGTTTGTGGCTTTGTAACATTCAATCTTATTGGATATTTTAAATTTCTATTAAGCAAATCAAAATTTTTATCAATAAAAAATAATTAATAAAAATAAATAATAAAAAAATAAATGTAAACAATTACATTTATATAAATGCTATAGTAATATTTAGGGTTTTGTGCAAAAAAACCCTTCAAGTAATTTTTTTTTGCAAAACAACCCTCCAAATCGAATAAATGCAGGTCAATACCATGATCTTTAAAGTCACCCGCAATATAACCTTTTTTGTATAGATGACGTGGCAGCCGTTTATTTCGTTAAAAAACATCACGGTTGTTAAAACGACAGCGTTTTGCTTCGGTTTAAAACAACACGAAGTTTAAAAATCATGTTGTTTTACAGACCAAAAACGACATACCTCTTCAATCTTTTAATAAAACTTAATTTGGGAAAAATCAAAATTAGGGTTCATCCTTCAATTTGGGGAAAAAAGGAGAGATAGTTTCGTGAGATGTATGAGGGTTCATCGTTGTAGAAGTTAATCATGATTAAATGGTCAAAGATAGGCTAAAGGGATTCATGAAAAAATATTTCTCTAGGAAATTCAAAGGCCAAGGTAGAGTTCTCGGATCTTCTTCTTCCTTTGCACCTCGACCAGGTTTAACTCTTCCTCCTAACCGGTTTAGCTCTTCTTAAGCTCCAATTCCGACTCCTAGACCCAAACCCAATCTGAATCCCACTTCAATGTCGTGGCCTGAGAAACCCATATCCTCCACTCAAAGGATAGTGGGTCTACAAGAAACCCGAATTATAATCTGGTTCGTGTTCTCCACGAGACGGGTTCGGTGCTTTGATAGCGTCTTTGCACAGATCCCAGAATGGTTATCCTCTGAATTGTTGGTGTGTCTAATGTATAAAATCCATTCACATAAGAGAAATAAGTCTTTTTGTTGTCGAGATGTCTGGGAACACTAGTGGAGAAATTTTTTAATTTGAGAAGTATCATAATGATAATCTGAAATTGAGAAACTTGTGGTTGTGTTATCTGCAATCGATAAACCTGAAATATCCATAAGGATGAACCCTAATTTTGATTTTTTTCCCAAATTAAGTTTTATTAAAAGGTTGAAGGGGAAGGGTGATGAAAAAAAAAAAAAATTGAAGGGGTATGTCGTTTTTGGTCTGTAAAACAACATGATTTTTAAATTTCGTGTTGTTTTAAACCGAAGCAAAACGCTGTCGTTTTAACAACCGTGATGTTTTTTAACGAAATAAACGGCTGACACGTCATCTATACAAAGAAGGGTTATATTGCGGGTTACTTTAAAGATCATTGTATTGACTTGCATTTATCCAATTTGGAGGGTTGTTTTGCAAAACAAAACTATTTGGAGGGTTTTTTTGCACAAAACCCTAATATTTAAAACAACAATTTAAAAATGCTGTTATAGAATATTTAATTGCAGACGCACAAACGTTATGGTAGCCGCGAATACGATAGCAGAACAAAAAAGCGCTATATAAAGTGTCTGACCTATAATGACGGGTGCAGATATAGCGTTTGTTAAAACGCTATGGTATTGATAGATAGCGTTATTCAGCTGCTATTAAAACTCAATTTTCTTGTAGTGTTGTACTAGTACAGAAGTACGTTATTCCCCATTGGTAATGATTTCTAGATAACTCGACGTAGTGATCCATTTGCCTCATTAAAAACCATGCTGAGAAAACCCATTGGGACAAAACTCAACTATAGGAAAAAGAGTACAAACTTCACACCTAAGTTACCTAGTCCTCATTACCGGGTGAAGTCTTTAAAGTGGATATGTTGAAGACTTGGATCCTTGGTAGGTTGAATGACCCGTCAACTATGAGTGAATGTGCTTCCTTGGCCATCTCCTTAGCTCTTGACCGAGTGATCCTTCCCACCATCTCCGGTCTGTCTGCAGCTTCTGGCTCCGTGCTTGCCACGATCATATCATCCTCCCCCTCTTCAAAAGGATTTGTCCTCAAATCGGAATCCTTCACCATTTTGCAGATATGGCACCTAGAACAAACCTTCTCAACGTCTGTTTTCATTTGAGGCCAATAGAAGTGTTCTTGCAGTCCAAGTAGAGTCTTTGACACCCCAAAATGTCCAGCTAGTCCACCTCCGTGAGCTTCTCTGGTCAGCATCTCTCTCATGGATCCTCTTGGTATGCACAATCTATCCTTAAAGAACAGATATCCATCCTGCCTATAGTAGTTTTCAAAAGCAAACTTATGGCATTTGCCATAGCTCTCAGCAAAATCGAGGTCAGTCTCATAAAGTCCTACTAGCTTAGAAGACAAAGTAGAAATGAGAGTGTACCTCCTGGATAATGCATCTGTGACTACATTATCCTTACCTGCACTTGTACTGAGGTTCTCTTTAATGTGTCCCTTCCTCATCAGCTCTTCTACTTGCTTCTGAAGCTCTTTAGTTTCTACTGGATTGGTTCTGTAAGCTGGTACCAATTCGATAGAGCTGAACCTGGTACCAATTCGATCTGATGCTTTATCCCACGTAGTGGCTGCAAACCTGGAGATATCTCTTCTGGAAACTCATCCTTGTACTCCTCTATAACCTCTATGGTCTCGCGTGGAAGCCCTTCTGCTGGCTTAGTGCTGGTGAGTGTATCTTTGTACCCAAACATGAATGTGGTCATCTCTGGCTCAAATAGCTTGTTGAACTCGCTGTGGTTGATGTACAGGCTGTGAGACACTTTCTCTGTATCCTTGCGGTCCATGTGAAGCTGGTCCTTGTAGATTTCGCTGGGTGTAAGTGGTAGAAGAGTGACCTTGCGTCCTTTGAACTCAAATGACTGCTTGTTGGTGTAGCCATCTTGAAACACTCTTCTGTCGAACTGCCATGGTCTTCCCAACAGAATATGACTTGACTTCATCGGAATCACATCACATAACAGCTCATCCTCATACTTCCCAATCGCTAGTTTCACCATCACTTGCTGCGTGACTGTCAAAGCTCCCTTGTTGTTCAACCACTGTAGCTGATAAGGCCTTGGATGTGAAGTGGTCTTGAGATTAAGCTTCTGTACCATCTCTTCACTAGCTGCATTAGTACAGCTACCACCATCTACGATCAAGGTGCAGACCTTGTCTTGAACCATACACCTGGTGTGAAATAGGTTCTCACGCTGACCTCTATCATCTGGATGCATCTGAACACTTAAAGCTCTGCGTGCTACTAACATCTCTCCCATGACTGCTGGTTCTCCTTCTTCACAGAGTCCAGACTCTGATTCACTCTCTGAACTGTCTACTGGCACAATCTCTCCTCCTTCTTGAAGAAGAAACATCTTCTTGTTTGGACAGTCTCTGGAATAATGCCCCATTCCTTGGCATTTGAAACACCTAATATGACTTGTAGAGGTACTACTCTTGGGCTTGAAGTCGATTTTAACCTCCTCTTTGACTGTGGCTGTCACGGGTTTGCTGGCCTTGGTGAAGGCGGATTTGCTGAACTCCCTCGGCTTGGACATGTTAGGCGTAAATGTAGACCTCACTCCCTTTCTCTTGATCTGCGATTCAATCAACTCTGCCTTATGTACCATTTCTTGCACATCCTCATAGTCCTGCAACTCTACCTTGTCTTGAATCTCTCTGTTTAAACCCCCAAGAAACCTCGACATAACCATGTCTTCACTTTCCCTTAGATCAGCCCTGATCATAAGTGTTTCCAGCTCCTGATAGTAGTCTCTAACAGACTTAGTGCCTTGAATGAGACGCCTAAGCTTGTTAAGAATCTCCCTCTGATAGTGTGTAGGCACAAACTTCTTCCTCATCTGCGTGACTAGCTGTTCCCATGTAGTGATAGCAGGCTCTCTCTGTCGATGTCTAGTAAGTCCCAACTGCTCCCACCACAACAAAGCATAACCACTGAACTTGGAGATGGCTATCTTCACCTTGTTCAACTCATAAGTACCTTGAATTTGAAAGTTGGATTCCATCTTCCTTTCCCAGTCTAGATAAGTTTCTGGATCATTGGTTCCATGGAAAGAAGGATACTGAATTTTAAGGTGCTTCAGCTGCTGCCTCAAAGGTTCATAATCCCTGCCATGATCTCTGTTTCGGTTTCTCCTCATTGTTTTTTGACTATGATCTGAAAATTCTTCTTCTTAAGAATACTCTCTATCTGACTCAATGTAGATTCGATGCCCAGCTACTTGTTCAGTTCGTCGTGGACGAATGTGATCTCTGCTAGTTCTGCGCGGCTCTCTTTCTGTACCTTGAGTGTTTCTCCTCTGATTGAAACAAGTCTCTCTCCCCCCCAGTAGATGACTTAGCTGTTCTGATCCGTGTATGCTTGGAAGAGACTCCAACGTGTGCCTTTCCTTTAGCTAAACGATGGGCTTCATTAGGACTAGGCGGGTCTGAAGAACTCTGTTCTGAAGCACTAGATGCTTGAGCTATGTCTTTGAACTGTTTCTCAAACTTGTTATTGAGCTGCTCCATCTGTTGCTGAAACTGAGTAGACATTATCTTGTTTGCTTCTGCTATTTGCTGAGACATGGCTTGGTTCAAAGCTTCCATAGCTTCTGGAGAAAGCTCCATTGTACCTGCAAATTAAGGAAGAAACTCGCAGTAACTTGTTCTTTGAATGAAAAAAAGGAAAATAAACTCTAAGACTCTGAATTTTAAACAAGAAAACACACGACTACAGACCTAGTATCGAGCGACACCACAAGAGAATCGATCGACACCCAACCCTATAACGAACAAACTCGAAATAATACCCTAACTGCAGTCTAATTTCGAACAACACAAAACTAAACCCTATTCGATCTAGACACAAACGAATCAACCAAAACAAAACCCTATTCGATCTAGACACAAACGAATTCAACAAAAACAAACCCTATTCGATCTAGACACAACGAATCAACAAAAACAAACCCTAAAAAACTAAACAAACGAAATAAAGCAAAAACACAAGAGGTTAGGGTTCTTAGAATCGCTTAGCCTTGACACAGAGTTGGCTCTGATACCACATGATACGATTTCCCCTAGGATTGGACTCTGTTGAAGGCTGATAACCGAGTGACAGGTGATGTGGATGGAATGTGATGATGAACGGATGGTTTTGGGTGATGATGTGTGGAGATCGAAGGAAGAAAACACTGGTTTGATGGAGATAGATGTTTAGGTGGTTGTATGGAACGAAACAAGTGAAGAGTTTCTATGTCACAAAGTGTTTAGAAACCCAGAATTCAAGAACGCATTCAAGAAATCAAATTGAGGAAGAAAGATCAACAATTCATGTCACAACTTCATTCTTCGCTAAAGAACAAAGGAGGCGTGGCTGTGGGTTTTATAATTAACCCTAGGCTCGACACTCCAAACAACAGGCAGTTCAAAATAAAACAGCAAGACGTTTTTAAGGAAATAAGAAAGCAGCAAAACGTCTAAGTGACTTGTAGTAGTGCATAAGTCACTTGTACTAGTACAGAAGTACGTTATTCCCCATTGGTAATGATTTCTAGATAACTCGACGTAGTAATCCATTTGCCTCATTAAAAACCATGCTGAGAAAACCCATTGGGACAAAACTCAACTATGGGAAAAAGAGTACAAACTTCACACCTAAGTTACCTAGTCCTCATTACTGGGTGAAGTCTTCAA
>NC_025699.1:18087775-18098317 GCF_000633955.1 Camelina sativa
TTGGTAATGATTTCTAGATAACTCGACGTAGTGATCCATTTGCCTCATTAAAAACCATGCTGAGAAAACCCATTGGGACAAAACTCAGCTATGGGAAAAAGAGTACAAACTTCACACCTAAGTTACCTAGTCCTCATTACCGGGTGAAGTCTTCAAAGTGGATATGTTGAAGACTTGGATCCTTGGTAGGTTGAATGACCCGTCAACTATGAGTGAATGTGCTTCCTTGGCCATCTCCTTAGCTCTTGACCGAGTGATCCTTCCCACCATCTCCGGTCTGTCTGCAGCTTCTGGCTCCGTGCTTGCCACGATCATATCACACTTGATGCACAAATCTTCAAGACGTTCTCTACTAAAACTTAGAACTCATGTCATGAACATGGGCTATAAATCTTGTTGTAAGACAACAAAATCATGTCATTCGATGTGAAGCTTGTCACGATACAAGATAAACATGACTTACAACGCAGGATATGGTCCTGAAGTTGTTCATATAGTAGTGAGGCCATTGATACACAAATACGTGAACGATAGGCTCGCTACAAAAATTGGGTAATCACCTAAAGGCAAAACACTCGCTGCACCTGCCTGCTAGTTACGATAACTTTATCGTTTAAATAGCCAATGTGAGGCCAATGTGATAATCAAATAAGGCTAAACCGACGAATTGGAGCCAATGTGGAACCAATGTGTATCCCATTTGCCAATTCAAGTAACTTGGTTACAACAGCTTTATCGTTTTAGAGCCGATGTGAAGCCAATTCACAAAATTGGCAAAGGCTAAACTGACAAATTGGAGCCAATGCGGAACCAATGTGTAACCAATTCCAGATATTGGTTATGGCAGCATTTTGTTATTAGAACCAATGTGGAATCAGTGTGTAGCCAATTCAAGAAATTGGTTATGATAACTATATCGTTTTAGAGCCGATGCGAAGCCAATTCATTAAATTGGCTATGACAAAATTGTAAATATAAAGCCAATGCGCAGTCGATTTGATACACCGGTGATGAAAAACATTGTCACAGGTCTTGCCATAGCGATGAACATCGTCCCAAAGCTACAAACCTACAAGATCACGATGTGGATTACATCATCATTAATTGAAGGCAGCGAATTAGTCAAGTGCGAGAAAACGACTACATCTAAAGGTATGTCATGACTTATACAAATATTTAGCTTTTCTATTTGTGGTTTATTAAAATAATACTCCCTCTGTCTCACAAAGATTGATGTTTTGGGATATATTTTTGTCCCACAAAGATTGATGTTTTGTAAACTTCAAGAACTAATCATTTAAAATATTTAAATTTTTGAATTGTTATTGGTTTATATTTTCTCTCTCTACCAAAAAAGTAATTATAAATTAATTTACAAAGAAAAACTAAAAAATTTCTTAATATGTGTGAAAGTCTCAAAACATCAATCTTCCTGAGACAGAGGGAGTACCATTTGTCTATACTACTCTCTAAATTCTTACTAAGAAAATAGAGAGTGGGGGGCAAACTGTTGGGCATAATTTTAATCATATAATATATTCTATAAATAATAGAGAATTGTGCATTCTTTAGAACATTGAGTTAATACCGACCGTAACGGTAAACATTGAGTCAATACCGGCCGTAACGGTAAGCATCAAGCCAATACGGGCCATAACGACAAGCATCAAGCCAATATAGGCCGTAATGGCAAACATCGAGCCAATACAGGCTGTAATGGCAAACATCAAGCCAATACGGGCCGACACAACAATTAACAAGCCAATATGGGCTGTAACGACAAACAACGAGTCAATACAAGCTGTAATTGGACTTTGTGACCGACTCTGATTTGCTACGACATTATCATGAAAATATTTGACTCAATCTCGTGGAGAGAATAGTCAGAATGACCTTATCTCATGAAGAGGCGGTTACTCAAACCCAAATCCCATGAGGATTAGGGTAAAGAGACTTTTCTATAAATAGGGAGCGATATCGACATGATATGGGATGAAATCAAGAGCGAAACAAGAGACCTAAAACACAGCCACACGACTCAATTCCAAAGCATTGCTAGGGTTCCCAAATTGACTTGTTGTGCCTTAAACTCTTGTATTTGAGCTCGATACTTTGATCAATAAAAACGACTATTCAACATCTATTTCTTGTTTCCGTAGTCTCTAAACGAATAGATTACTTTTGCCCAAACACTCATCTGTTATATTTAAATTGACCCATAAAAGTGAGTTTGCTATAATATATAAACATATAAATCTATGATTTTATTTATTAACTTGTAAGTTTAAAAAATACTCAGAAAACAATAAATTCGAAACATGTTTTTGTATTCCATAAAAGTTTATATATAATAAACAAAGAGGTTAAATATAAATGTGTAAAACATAGAAGTGTGAGAAAAAATGTGAAAAAAAAATAGGAGCGATTTTTGAAAGATGGGGGTACGACGAAGTGATGCAAAATATGAAAATAAAGACGTGTTAAACAAAAAGATGCAAAAACCAACAAGTGCAAACATTGAAATCAAGGGGTATACGACGAAGAAACACAATTATTGGATCAAAGCACTGCAACTTTATATAAACAAAGAGGTGTAAAACAAAAAGGTGTGAAAACTAATGGGTGCCTACATGAAAAGTTGGGGGTGCGACGAAGAAACACAATTATTGGATCGAGTCTTTGAAACTTTTGAGATCATTAAAAAAGGATGAGATCATTAATAATAATTAAATAACAAAAACTCTTTTCAAAATCCATAAAAATATGTATATATATAAAAACAAAAAGGTGTGAAAACAAAGAGGTGTGAAACAAAGGTGTGAAACAAAAAGGTGTGAAAACTAACAAGTGCAACCATTGAAAGCTAGGGGTACGGCGAAGAAACACAATTGTTGGATCAAAACATTGCAACTTTATAAAAACAAAGAGGTGTAAAACAAAAGGGTGTAAAAACTAACGGTATCAACATATAAAGGTGGAGGTGCAACAAAGAAAAAAGAAGGTGTGAAAACAAAGAGGTGAAACAAAGGTGTGAAACAAAAATGTGCGAAAACTAACAAGTGCAACCATTGAAAGCTAGGGGTACGACGAAGAAACACAATTGTTGGATCAAAACCTTGCAACTTTAAAAAAACAAAGAGGTGTAAAACAAAAGGGTGTGAAAACTAACGGGTGCCAACATAGAAACCTGGAGGAGCAGCGAAGAAACACAATTGTTGGACCGAAACTTTGCAACTTTTGAGATCATTAACAAAGGGTGAGATCATTAATCATACTCAAAGAACAAAAGCTCTTTTCAAACTCCATAAAAATCTGTATATATATATATAAACAAAGAGTGTGAAAACAAAGATGTGTGAAACAAAAAGGTGTGAAACAAAGAGGTGCAAAAACTAACAAGTGCAACTATTGAAAGCTAGGGGTACAACGAAGAAACACAGTTTTTGAATCAAAACATTACAACTTTATATAAACAAAGAGGTGTAAAACAAAAGGGTGTGAAAAACTAACGGGTGCCAACATGGAAAGCTGGGGGTGCAACGAGGAAACACAATTCTTGGACCAAAACTTTGCAACTTTGAGATTATTAACAAAGGGTGAGATCATTAATAATACTCAAAGAACAAAAACTCTTTTCAGAGTCCATAAAAAACTGTATATATATAAAAACAAAGAGTGTGAAAACAAAGAGGTGTGAAACAAAAAGGTGTGAAACAAAAAGGTGTGAAAACTAACAAGTGTAACCATTGAAAGCTAGGGGTACGACGAAGAAACACAATTGTTGGATCAAAACATTGCAACTTTATATAAACAAAGAGCTGTAAAACAAAAGGGTGTGATAACTAACGGGTGCCAACATAGAAAACTGGGAGTGCAACGAAGAAACACAATTGTTGGACCGAAACATTGCAACTTTTGAGATCATTAACAAAGGGTTTAATATGTGCGATTTTTAAAAGATGGGAGTATGACGAATAAACATTATTCTTGGAAAAAAAAAACTTGCAACTGTTGGGATCATTAATAATTTTTAACCGTTAGATGAGATAATAATCTCATCCGTTAGATTAAAGTTGACCTCCAAAAGTGGGTTTACTATTATATATAGATTGGTGGCACTTATGTAAGACTTATTTTGGTTAATGTAATATTAAGGTTAAGTATATTGATTATTTTATGAAATCTAAAAATATAAATCTAATTAAATAAATTGTTAAAAAATATTATCACATATAAAATAGCATTAATTTTGTGTTACAATCTAGTGCTATAATATAACTACGGTAGAAACTCCTAACATAGCGTGTAAAATGACTAATAACACTATTTAAAAAAATTAGAAAAACGTGATAACAAAGCATTTCGCTACTGTTATGGTAGAAGACTCTACCACAGCATAAGTATCCGGCTATCGTATGTGTGGTACCTATAATAACATAGCGTTTGTGAAAAAAGCTATAAATAACGTATTATAGTGTTTCTCTACTACTATCAATGTAGATATTTGTTGTAGTGATAATCTCATCCCAACCCCCAATCAAGAGCAATAATGCAACAATGCAACAAAATAACAATCACAGACACACGCAGCGGAAAACAATCAATCAAGAACTAGCATGCTATAACTTCTTCTTCTCCAAAGCCTTCTAGCGATTCTGATCTCCCGCAAGGTGATGCTTCCCCGATCCTTAGTCAGAAAGACTAAAAGGATCACATCCCTTCCTCCTGGATCGTGAATAAGGGACCTACTTCCCTTATGGTAATAGATTACTACCTCTTCAGGCAGTGCTCGGTGGTTACGACTTCGAGCCGTCAGGACAATTAGAGAACCGCGACTACTAAACTTAAGCGATATTACGAGTAAAAGAAACTACTTGTAACATCTTACTAACAAGCTACTATCACATAAATCAATCAAGCCAAAGCAAGATCAACAAACTGTAACACACAGAAAATAACAATAAGCAATCAACAATCAATAACACAATAAAAATTATGGATCAGTATAAGAGCTATGTGGACAGCATAACAGTTATACCAAACAATACTTCAACCAGATCTAATAATCCAATCCAAAAATAAATCAAGCAAAACGCCAGATTTAACCAAACCTTTAACCGTTCATGCGTTAAAACGCATAACAAGCTCACCAAAATTTATGCATGAATTCTACTAAGCATAAAACTATAAACTCATGCAAAAATTATAACAAATAAATAAACTCCTAATCGTGTGCTACTCCACACGACCGGAAAACTCACAGAGCTTGGCTGAACGGTCTTTAAACTTCTCAAAAGCTTCTTCTAATTCCTAGCGATTTTCTAAGCAAAGTTTAGGTGGTTTGGAAATGAGGAACTTATGGTTTATGGTCGAAATCTAGGGACTATATAAAGGGTAGGAGACTTAAGGGGTAAGCTAAGGTTGGATAAGGATAAGGATGGGTTTTTGATAAAAATTGGTTTTGGATAAGAACATGAGTCATGGGATAAGGATAAGCATTAAGGGCGGTTTCTCAAGCAGCTGGGTGGCTCATTCCCATCCATGAAAATGATAGCAGCACAAGCAGCTCATGGGCCGTTCCTCGGCTATTTCATTTTTCTCGCTCGCGGTGCGTTCTGTACCACGAACTCCTCGGGTGCTGAGTACACGCTACCTTTCCTTACAACTTGCCCAACTCCAAATCCTAGTTCTCACTATCCTACTCACGTTCCTCTAAGCAAAATACTATAGTCACTGGACGCGTCCGAACGCATGACCTGATGAACTGTCGATACCAATAGCTTGCCTGGACTGAACTTATCTGTCTAAAACTTAACCATATACGACCCATAATATTCTCCACTAATTTTCTAAAGGCAGGCAAATATAATACCTGACCTAACATGCAAGTCCGTCCATAGTCGGATTGCGGGGTATTACAATTCCTATCCTTCCAAATTGACCATAAAATCCATGGTAAACGGAATTAAACATATATCTGACGCACCCAATTGAGATGGCACCCGCCAGAATATAAAATCTAAATTTGAATATACTGAATCATAGAGGAAGTCATTGGGAATTATCACTACCAGAGACAAATCCCAGATCTTACGCGAACAAAAACACGCAAAAAGTGCATGATTTATAGTCTCAGCCGCAGAACCACATCGTTGACATAGGATATCACACCGTACACCCTGATAAACAAACCATTCCATCACAGGGAGAGAACCGGAACCGGAAGCAAGCATAGTTATATATTTATATTTATATATTTGTAATTGTATATATTCTGACCAAAAAATAGTCACATTTTTTTGTTTCAATATTCACTTTTTTTTTAGTAGCTTGGCTATAGCCTATAGTTAATTCAGACCGACTGCAATCAAAACATTTGTATTCATCCCTACTATTATTTTGAAAGACGTTTATAGACTAAACCTTTGTTTTGTAAGAAATTATAAGGGTATGCCATTGGAGTTATGACCAAATAATATATCTTCATTAAGGGTAAAAACGAAATTTTGTTCATATCCTAAACGGATAAACACGCGGATCCCAGGTCGGATCTTTTAAAATGGCTTTTTCACGTCTAAATAATAAATTAAAGCAATACATTGTGTATTTTGATTAGAAAATTCTAATAGCATATTGGTCCAATGAAGCTCAAAAATTTCGGAAGGTGTCAAGTTCGATGCACCTTAGCTACAATTTTTGCTGTTTCCAATAGTAATCCCACTACGATTTTTTTTGGGAATTGGTGAGGAAATCTTATTTCCACAAATAAGCGGATTACACAGATCAAATATAGCACTTGCCATATATGCTTCCAAAACATGAATATTATAGTTTCCATGTATGCTTCCAAATATAATTTAGATTATTTAAATTATCATATTCCCATAATATTACCTTTAAATTTGATCTTGATATCTGAGTTTCTTACAAAAATATAGGAATGTATATAATTTCAAAATCCCGAATATAACTGATTACGTGATTAGTTGTTTTATCATTCATATTTAGATATCTTCCTGAAACTTCACGCATAACCGATTCATGCATTTTTGAGTAAGCTGTTACTAATATTTCTCTATTTTCCCATTTTTAATTTCTATATTTTAACGTTTTAAAGTAAATAAGATTTTCCTTTTATTTGTTATTCAAATTATATTCGTATCCTATTTTCATGATTGATTCGTATGAGTGATTTCATTCCATATACGTAAGATATTCTTTAACTAACAATATATACTAGATAATAACCCGCGCTGGTAGCGCAGGGAATTTTTTTTTATTTTATTATTTGTTAATATTATGTTTATGTTGTATCATTCATTTACATGTTATATAATATAGTACTACATGGTGAATTTTGATTCATATTAAACTACTAATAGGTAGGCCTGGAAACTACTACCGATACCCATATTGGACCCGTTTTTCGGTTTGTATCCGTCCCGAAAAAGGTACCCGCAGCTTTAGAGTTGAGTGAAGGGTATAATAATTATATTATCCATGAATAATGATCGAGTATCGGATATTAATTTAATTTTTGAGCGTCTCGTTACCCGTCTCATTACCCGTTTTATTACCCGACTCATAAATACACGTTAATATTTTGTAGAATAATGTTACCAGCGTGAGGAAATATTTATGTAAATTTGGATTTGCTTGTTACAAAATAATAGTAGAAAATTTATTAATTCTATACATTTTGTAAAATCATATATTTAATTTACTTAAGGTCATATTCTGATTTTCGACCCATAGTTGGTACTAATATTTTGGTTTGGTGAATATCAAATTCGTTAATTATACATTCGGTAAAGCCAAAAAAATCCAACAAAACATGTATTGACCCGTGATTTGGTATTACAAATTGATGTGATCGTGTTTAGAGATCTTAATATACCAAATTTACAAATTGAAGTTATTGGTATAACATGTTGTATATTAATTTTATAGGTGAAAATTACAATTAGGTTATGTATATTATCAATATTATACACTTAGTATTGTTTATATAGTGAATATTGTGTATAAACAATTAAGTTTAGCCAATTAAATAGTTTATTATTATTTTCTAAGATTTGNAATTTTTATAGAATCTTTAAATTATTATAAATATTTGAACTCCGTCGAAAGTTTAAAATATTATAATTTATTGAAAGTCTATAAAATATTTAATTAATATTAATATTTTTACTCTTAAAAATTTTAAAATATATAAAAATTTTGAGTTAAATCTGTTAAAACAGGTATTTTTAACAAACTATAAATTAAATTGGGTTTTTTACAATTTTGCTGAGATTTGATATATCAAATATTAACTTCTAAATAATAACCTAAATATACATAATCTCACTATAAATACAATGGTTTCTTAACCATTGAAATGTGTCAGACTAAAATTTAACAAGCAACTTCTCCTCTTTTGACGACAAACCAAAATAAAGAAAAACTCATCCTCTTACAAAACTACTATCCGATATTGCGGTGTGTCTATCCTTTTACAAAACTATTATCCGATATTGCGGAGTGTCTATTTTTTTACAAAACTACTATCCAATATTGCGGTGTGTCTGTTTCCGTGAAAAGCTACATTCTACAAACTACTTACTCTAATAGGATTTCTAATTTACTGTATAACCCGAAATATACAAATAAATACTATATAAACAAAGAAAATAAGTCAAAATAAAAACTACATTAGAAAAATACAAATTACAAAAAGAAAACTAATTAACAAAATATATAATCCCATGCTGTAGCACGGGGTATCACCTAGTTACCTAAGTATTATCCACGTCACTGAGTGTAGTTATGTAGCTAGCTACAGCCATCCTTGCAACTTCATTTGTGTGAATTTCTTAGCATTTTTGTCACTCTATACAATTACTATTTGAGATTACGACAAGAGACTATGTGATTTTTTTAAAAGAAACAGCTGGTTCCAATACACAGGTCCAAANAATAAATTAATAATTACTATTTTTTTGGATAATCATTTTCAGATTACAATAAATTAATATTAAGATTCTGTTATTATATTTTGGATTAAAAGNAGGTAAGGAACCGGTGGTGGCAATATATATATATACGAACTCGAGTTCTACTCGCCACACTACAATTTACATAGTAGCAGATTGCATGATATCGAGAGACTTATTAAAGTCCAAATGAACAAAAATGCATAAATTTAAATGAAACTCACAAAGTGAAGTGATAATCTCTTCAACAACGGAATCATAAGCAAGAGTTGGCAANCATAATCCCGCTTAACTTGGTAGCAGTTCCAAATTTGATAAACTGGATTTAATGCGTGTGCAAATTATTGAAAAAAAAAAATAGAAAACCTACTCCTTATTTAAAAATCTATATATACCCTCCTATTCCTAACTCTTCCATCACCGGCTCACATTCGCAATTTACTTCCTACACCACTTATATCATATTAGCAATTTACAGATGTTGATCTTATATGCGAAGGTGAAAAAATGGTGAGTAAGATTAGTTTTTTTTTATTGTGTGTTATGACATTCAACCATTAGCACATAATCATGCTTTTACATTGTCCGGATTATCTTTAATAATATGTTATTGTGTGTGTGCAGGTAACTTGGTAAATGGTAAATGGTTGCTGTCGAGGTCCAACCATATTATAATATCCAACACCATGAGTTAGAAAGGTTCGGTTTCAATTATCGAAACATATATATACAAATGTTTTCATAGTTAGACAGAAACATAACTCTAATGATATCTTATATGAATGCATGTGGTTTTAGTATTTTATTTGGCAAGTACAAACTAACTAAGCAACCCAACATTTTAAAAAAGATTGCAAACGAGGTGACTACAAAAAGCATGAAAGTAGTTAAGTTTCATTTCCTACTTAAAACTATGTTGGTAGTTTTTTTTGTTTAGGTTATATCTTTTTTATTTTTTCTTTGTATTTCTCTTGAACATAAGCAGACAAAATTCATGAAAAAGCCTAATACCGAGATGTGATAAAGATGAAGACCACAACAACAATAAACATCAACAACGTCGACAAGGTTTTTGCTAATTATAATAATATATAAAAATTTTAAATTATTATGGTTTATATGATTTTTAAGGTATGTTGTCACTGTGAAAGCAGGGATGTGTGAGTCGGAGCCAAAAATTTAAGATGAGTCGTGAGTGAAGATAACTATTTCAACCTTTGTCACACCAAATGTTCCCCCAATAGTAATTGCGACGGATGCCTTTGATGTTGCTTCTGCCAAAAATTTGGTCATTCCAATCATATATCAAATTTAGTCAACTATGTATTAAGCAAATTTATCAATAAATTTATCTTCTTCCTGCTTAGTGTGTCTGTGCATTTGTTCTATAAACACTAATAATATTTGTCCCCTATTATCTCTTGGGTATTAATAATATTTTTCTGTAGTAACAAATTAACTTATTAAATTTTAGTTCATGTATCTATCGTAAGCAAATAAATATATATATTCGCATAACAAATTAACAACCAAGTGAGTCAATAAACAAAAGTATGATTCTCTAACA
>NC_025699.1:18098386-18103802 GCF_000633955.1 Camelina sativa
TATCGTAAGCAAATAAATATATATTTTCGCATAACAAATTAACAACCAAGTGAATCAATAAACAAAATTTTATGTAAAAGTTGGCTTATTTGGCTTTGTTAGATCTTTGCTTATTCAAATTATCTTATCATTCTCATATTTCCCTACTTTTCCATTTTTAACTTATTTTTAATATTTTGCAGGGTGATAAGATTGCTGCTAATGTGAAAAAATGATCAAATCAAGAACTTAGAGAAAAAAACTCATACTTGGAAGTTGGAATCTAATTTCAACTTTTAATTTAATTATTTAATTATGAGAATTCACTTTACAAAACATGACATTGTTTCGTAAATAATTGCATGTTCATGTTGTTGATATCATGACTATTTAATTAATCTACAAAAAGTAAACACATATATTTGCCATTTTTTGGCTTCAGTAATATCAAATATTAACAACTACCATACTTAATCTCTATAATTATTACGAATATTAATAATAATGGGAAATCTTTAATACTTATCAATTGTGACTTTGTTGTTTCCAAAATAATCAATAGATTAAATACAAATTGTATATATATGTAAACTTATTTGATTTGCTTTTATATTGTGAGATATTTACCGAAACAACAAATCAACTTAATACAATTAAATAAAAATAAATCATCATTTAGTTTACATTTTCAATATTTCCTTAATGAAATTATAGTAATTAATTATGATTAGTATGCATAGAAAGAATAAAAAACGCATAAATTATCTATATGTAAAGTTATAAACTAATTTACAGAAAAGGTGTATTGTATATCCCACATCGACTAAATATTTTGGAATATGGTTGATAATCACTAAATATGACTAATATGTTTTGAGTACAAATGAGCAGGAAGCTTGATTTATCAGGTATCCAAATTTAACAGTTTAATTTGGTTCTATATTTGAGCATATTTAAACTTTTAAAAGTAAACATAAAATAATATATTTACATTTTTTTTTTTAAAGTTTAAGATATTATAAATATTTAAATTTTTATAGAATCTTTAAATTATTATAAATATTTGAACTCCGTCGAAAGTTTAAAATATTATAATTTATTGAAAGTCTATAAAATATTTAATTAATATTAATATTTTTACTCTTAAAAATTTTAAAATATATAAAAATTTTGAGTTAAATCTGTTAAAACAGGTATTTTTAACAAACTATAAATTAAATTGGGTTTTTTACAATTTTGCTGAGATTTGATATATCAAATATTAACTTCTAAATAATAACCTAAATATACATAATCTCACTATAAATACAATGGTTTCTTAACCATTGAAATGTGTCAGACTAAAATTTAACAAGCAACTTCTCCTCTTTTGACGACAAACCAAAATAAAGAAAAACTCATCCTCTTACAAAACTACTATCCGATATTGCGGTGTGTCTATCCTTTTACAAAACTATTATCCGATATTGCGGAGTGTCTATTTTTTTACAAAACTACTATCCAATATTGCGGTGTGTCTGTTTCCGTGAAAAGCTACATTCTACAAACTACTTACTCTAATAGGATTTCTAATTTACTGTATAACCCGAAATATACAAATAAATACTATATAAACAAAGAAAATAAGTCAAAATAAAAACTACATTAGAAAAATACAAATTACAAAAAGAAAACTAATTAACAAAATATATAATCCCATGCTGTAGCACGGGGTATCACCTAGTTACCTAAGTATTATCCACGTCACTGAGTGTAGTTATGTAGCTAGCTACAGCCATCCTTGCAACTTCATTTGTGTGAATTTCTTAGCATTTTTGTCACTCTATACAATTACTATTTGAGATTACGACAAGAGACTATGTGATTTTTTTAAAAGAAACAGCTGGTTCCAATACACAGGTCCAAATTAAAGGACAAGCGAGGTAAGGAACCGGTGGTGGCAATATATATATATACGAACTCGAGTTCTACTCGCCACACTACAATTTACATAGTAGCAGATTGCATGATATCGAGAGACTTATTAAAGTCCAAATGAACAAAAATGCATAAATTTAAATGAAACTCACAAAGTGAAGTGATAATCTCTTCAACAACGGAATCATAAGCAAGAGTTGGCAACGGACCAAGTCCAAGAGAGGATGAAATTTCAAATTCCAAAAAGAATAATAAACTAGTGATGGATAAAGTATCTCGCTAATGAAGTGAACCAATTTTGTTGCCGACAAGATCTATAAGTTTCACTGTCACGGCCCAAAGGCTTTTTCAGCATTTTCAGACGTGGCCAAGGAAGGTTGCTTTTTCTTCTCTTGACACAGTCAAGTTTTTGTTTTGTCCTTTCATGTTGATTGTAAAGATTATCTAGAAGATTGGTTATATTTACGATCTTATGAATGAGTAATTAGGTGGGATAACAACAACGAAAAATTCGAGACAACTTATGTAACAATAAATTCTGTGAGTTCTATAGTTTTTGGATAATTTGCAATGCGTTTAAATGTTATGCCAATTGCAATTAAAATAAACTATGTGAGTTATGTTAACTTTTTTTTCTCTCTAATTAATGGATCCCAAAATTTAGAATTTAGGATTTAACATGTTTGGTTCAATTTTGTTACGATGGCATGTTGGATATTAGATGTTCCCATGGTTATTAATGTGTTTTGAACCAAATGAAAGTAACATGATACAGAAAAACAAAAATCACGCTTTCCCTTAAAATGGTATGAAATATATATANTATTAAGCAAATTTATCAATAAATTTATCTTCTTCCTGCTTAGTGTGTGTGTGCATTTGTTCTATAATCACTAATAATATTTGTCCCCTATTATCTCTTGGGTATTAATAATATTTGTCTGTAGTAACAAATTAACTTATTAAATTTTAGTTCATGTATCTATCGTAAGCAAATAAATATATATTTTCGCATAACAAATTAACAACCAAGTGAATCAATAAACAAAATTTTATGTAAAAGTTGGCTTATTTGGCTTTGTTAGATCTTTGCTTATTCAAATTATCTTATCATTCTCATATTTCCCTACTTTTCCATTTTTAACTTATTTTTAATATTTTGCAGGGTGATAAGATTGCTGCTAATGTGAAAAAATGATCAAATCAAGAACTTAGAGAAAAAAACTCATACTTGGAAGTTGGAATCTAATTTCAACTTTTAATTTAAATATTTAATTATGAGAATTCACTTTACAAAACATGACATTGTTTCGTAAATAATTGCATGTTCATGTTGTTGATATCATGACTATTTAATTAATCTACAAAAAGTAAACACATATATTTGCCATTTTTTGGCTTCAGTAATATCAAATATTAACAACTACCATACTTAATCTCTATAATTATTACGAATATTAATAATAATGGGAAATCTTTAATACTTATCAATTGTGACTTTGTTGTTTCCAAAATAATCAATAGATTAAATACAAATTGTATATATATGTAAACTTATTTGATTTGCTTTTATATTGTGAGATATTTACCGAAACAACAAATCAACTTAATACAATTAAATAAAAATAAATCATCATTTAGTTTACATTTTCAATATTTCCTTAATGAAATTATAGTAATTAATTATGATTAGTATGCATAGAAAGAATAAAAAACGCATAAATTATCTATATGTAAAGTTATAAACTAATTTACAGAAAAGGTGTATTGTATATCCCACATCGACTAAATATTTTGGAATATGGTTGATAATCACTAAATATGACTAATATGTTTTGAGTACAAATGAGCAGGAAGCTTGATTTATCAGGTATCCAAATTTAACAGTTTAATTTGGTTCTATATTTGAGCATATTTAAACTTTTAAAAGTAAACATAAAATAATATATTTACATTTTTTTTTTTAAAGTTTAAGATATTATAAATATTTAAATTTTTATAGAATCTTTAAATTATTATAAATATTTGAACTCCGTCGAAAGTTTAAAATATTATAATTTATTGAAAGTCTATAAAATATTTAATTAATATTAATATTTTTACTCTTAAAAATTTTAAAATATATAAAAATTTTGAGTTAAATCTGTTAAAACAGGTATTTTTAACAAACTATAAATTAAATTGGGTTTTTTACAATTTTGCTGAGATTTGATATATCAAATATTAACTTCTAAATAATAACCTAAATATACATAATCTCACTATAAATACAATGGTTTCTTAACCATTGAAATGTGTCAGACTAAAATTTAACAAGCAACTTCTCCTCTTTTGACGACAAACCAAAATAAAGAAAAACTCATCCTCTTACAAAACTACTATCCGATATTGCGGTGTGTCTATCCTTTTACAAAACTATTATCCGATATTGCGGAGTGTCTATTTTTTTACAAAACTACTATCCAATATTGCGGTGTGTCTGTTTCCGTGAAAAGCTACATTCTACAAACTACTTACTCTAATAGGATTTCTAATTTACTGTATAACCCGAAATATACAAATAAATACTATATAAACAAAGAAAATAAGTCAAAATAAAAACTACATTAGAAAAATACAAATTACAAAAAGAAAACTAATTAACAAAATATATAATCCCATGCTGTAGCACGGGGTATCACCTAGTTACCTAAGTATTATCCACGTCACTGAGTGTAGTTATGTAGCTAGCTACAGCCATCCTTGCAACTTCATTTGTGTGAATTTCTTAGCATTTTTGTCACTCTATACAATTACTATTTGAGATTACGACAAGAGACTATGTGATTTTTTTAAAAGAAACAGCTGGTTCCAATACACAGGTCCAAATTAAAGGACAAGCGAGGTAAGGAACCGGTGGTGGCAATATATATATATACGAACTCGAGTTCTACTCGCCACACTACAATTTACATAGTAGCAGATTGCATGATATCGAGAGACTTATTAAAGTCCAAATGAACAAAAATGCATAAATTTAAATGAAACTCACAAAGTGAAGTGATAATCTCTTCAACAACGGAATCATAAGCAAGAGTTGGCAACGGACCAAGTCCAAGAGAGGATGAAATTTCAAATTCCAAAAAGAATAATAAACTAGTGATGGATAAAGTATCTCGCTAATGAAGTGAACCAATTTTGTTGCCGACAAGATCTATAAGTTTCACTGTCACGGCCCAAAGGCTTTTTCAGCATTTTCAGACGTGGCCAAGGAAGGTTGCTTTTTCTTCTCTTGACACAGTCAAGTTTTTGTTTTGTCCTTTCATGTTGATTGTAAAGATTATCTAGAAGATTGGTTATATTTACGATCTTATGAATGAGTAATTAGGTGGGATAACAACAACGAAAAATTCGAGACAACTTATGTAACAATAAATTCTGTGAGTTCTATAGTTTTTGGATAATTTGCAATGCGTTTAAATGTTATGCCAATTGCAATTAAAATAAACTATGTGAGTTATGTTAACTTTTTTTTCTCTCT
>NC_025699.1:18104142-18106828 GCF_000633955.1 Camelina sativa
TATATATATATATATATATATATATATATATATATAATTATGTGATTTGAAAGGAATAGGACACATCATTATCAATTACCTAAATTCTTTTATAACTATTGTAATTTAGCAATTTTTTCAAAAATAAATTGTTAAGGTTTTCTAAAAGCATGTCCAGTAGAGTTGTTTTAGTGGTTGCTTGATCTTTTTGTAGTCCAAAAATAAATCAAAAAGCTTAAAATATGGCCTACTTCTCATAAAATCGTTTCTCAAGAAAGAATCGGAAGCAACCAATAAGACACGTTATGTATCAATTTTTGGTTGGATAATGAATAAATAAAAAACATAATTTTTTTTAGCCATCGTATCCTTGTATATACTCTCTTTTTTCTTTAGTTAAATTCTTAGTGTGTTTTGTGTGCTCTTAGCTGCTAAAAGTTTCAGGAAGAAGGGATGTTCAGATGGATAGATATGCAATGAGAAAGACCAAAGATCAACCAAACAATCAACCAACTGGTCCATTAAGATGGGTAAACAATCCGTGAACCTATCCATATCCGACGGTCGGTTTGCTACGTCCGTGAGGCTTTAAAGACTTGTTACCATCCCTACAAATAAACACATGACCTTTTCTTGTGTTTTGTCCTTACTCGCACAGTTCCGAAAATCACTTCACCGAAGGTCACCGATCCTGAGACTACTCCAGCTCAAACACGCTTAACTCCNTATATATATGTAAACTTATTTGATTTGCTTTTATATTGTGAGATATTTACCGAAACAACAAATCAACTTAATACAATTAAATAAAAATAAATCATCATTTAGTTTACATTTTCAATATTTCCTTAATGAAATTATAGTAATTAATTATGATTAGTATGCATAGAAAGAATAAAAAACGCATAAATTATCTATATGTAAAGTTATAAACTAATTTACAGAAAAGGTGTATTGTATATCCCACATCGACTAAATATTTTGGAATATGGTTGATAATCACTAAATATGACTAATATGTTTTGAGTACAAATGAGCAGGAAGCTTGATTTATCAGGTATCCAAATTTAACAGTTTAATTTGGTTCTATATTTGAGCATATTTAAACTTTTAAAAGTAAACATAAAATAATATATTTACATTTTTTTTTTTAAAGTTTAAGATATTATAAATATTTAAATTTTTATAGAATCTTTAAATTATTATAAATATTTGAACTCCGTCGAAAGTTTAAAATATTATAATTTATTGAAAGTCTATAAAATATTTAATTAATATTAATATTTTTACTCTTAAAAATTTTAAAATATATAAAAATTTTGAGTTAAATCTGTTAAAACAGGTATTTTTAACAAACTATAAATTAAATTGGGTTTTTTACAATTTTGCTGAGATTTGATATATCAAATATTAACTTCTAAATAATAACCTAAATATACATAATCTCACTATAAATACAATGGTTTCTTAACCATTGAAATGTGTCAGACTAAAATTTAACAAGCAACTTCTCCTCTTTTGACGACAAACCAAAATAAAGAAAAACTCATCCTCTTACAAAACTACTATCCGATATTGCGGTGTGTCTATCCTTTTACAAAACTATTATCCGATATTGCGGAGTGTCTATTTTTTTACAAAACTACTATCCAATATTGCGGTGTGTCTGTTTCCGTGAAAAGCTACATTCTACAAACTACTTACTCTAATAGGATTTCTAATTTACTGTATAACCCGAAATATACAAATAAATACTATATAAACAAAGAAAATAAGTCAAAATAAAAACTACATTAGAAAAATACAAATTACAAAAAGAAAACTAATTAACAAAATATATAATCCCATGCTGTAGCACGGGGTATCACCTAGTTACCTAAGTATTATCCACGTCACTGAGTGTAGTTATGTAGCTAGCTACAGCCATCCTTGCAACTTCATTTGTGTGAATTTCTTAGCATTTTTGTCACTCTATACAATTACTATTTGAGATTACGACAAGAGACTATGTGATTTTTTTAAAAGAAACAGCTGGTTCCAATACACAGGTCCAAATTAAAGGACAAGCGAGGTAAGGAACCGGTGGTGGCAATATATATATATACGAACTCGAGTTCTACTCGCCACACTACAATTTACATAGTAGCAGATTGCATGATATCGAGAGACTTATTAAAGTCCAAATGAACAAAAATGCATAAATTTAAATGAAACTCACAAAGTGAAGTGATAATCTCTTCAACAACGGAATCATAAGCAAGAGTTGGCAACGGACCAAGTCCAAGAGAGGATGAAATTTCAAATTCCAAAAAGAATAATAAACTAGTGATGGATAAAGTATCTCGCTAATGAAGTGAACCAATTTTGTTGCCGACAAGATCTATAAGTTTCACTGTCACGGCCCAAAGGCTTTTTCAGCATTTTCAGACGTGGCCAAGGAAGGTTGCTTTTTCTTCTCTTGACACAGTCAAGTTTTTGTTTTGTCCTTTCATGTTGATTGTAAAGATTATCTAGAAGATTGGTTATATTTACGATCTTATGAATGAGTAATTAGGTGGGATAACAACAACGAAAAATTCGAGACAACTTATGTAACAATAAATTCTGTGAGTTCTATAGTTTTTGGATAATTTGCAATGCGTTTAAATGTTATGCCAATTGCAATTAAAATAAACTATGTGAGTTATGTTAACTTTTTTTTCTCTCT
>NC_025699.1:18107148-18113193 GCF_000633955.1 Camelina sativa
TTTTTGTAGTCCAAAAATAAATCAAAAAGCTTAAAATATGGCCTACTTCTCATAAAATCGTTTCTCAAGAAAGAATCGGAAGCAACCAATAAGACACGTTATGTATCAATTTTTGGTTGGATAATGAATAAATAAAAAACATAATTTTTTTTAGCCATCGTATCCTTGTATATACTCTCTTTTTTCTTTAGTTAAATTCTTAGTGTGTTTTGTGTGCTCTTAGCTGCTAAAAGTTTCAGGAAGAAGGGATGTTCAGATGGATAGATATGCAATGAGAAAGACCAAAGATCAACCAAACAATCAACCAACTGGTCCATTAAGATGGGTAAACAATCCGTGAACCTATCCATATCCGACGGTCGGTTTGCTACGTCCGTGAGGCTTTAAAGACTTGTTACCATCCCTACAAATAAACACATGACCTTTTCTTGTGTTTTGTCCTTACTCGCACAGTTCCGAAAATCACTTCACCGAAGGTCACCGATCCTGAGACTACTCCAGCTCAAACACGCTTAACTCCAGAGTTCTCTCAGGCCCCTTGACCGAAAAGATAAGTGCACTTTGGTGACACAGGTGGCCAAATCAATTCTTTTAAACCTCTCCGCAAACCGGGATGTCACAAAATAATCGACCAACAGGTCGATCATGAGGTCGATTGAAGCGAACCAGACACAACCCGAGAAAAATGATGGACCGCACGATCGACTAGATGGTCGATTGCCCAGGTAAGTCAAAGTCTTGATTTCGGTTAACTCGAATTAAACCAAAAAGACACCTCAGTTTAGGTCCAAAATCGATTTTTCTTCACGCCCCCTGATACTAGGATTTTTGTGCGTCCTAGCAGGTCTCAATTAACCTTATGCAGTTGTAGTACTTAAGGTGTCAATCCAAATGGGAAACTTTACTAACAATTAAGATGCAATCAAAGAGTCACAAGTTAAGACAATTCAAAGAGAGTGTTTGTCTAACAGTCCTAGAACGGTCAAAATACAAAAACGGGAATGAGTCACAGAACTAAAAACGGGAATGCATGACAAGAAGCGAAAATGAATAAAAACATAAACGAGTCTAAGCATGAACTAAAAGGCAAGAAACGAAACAGTCTTAGGAATGTAATAAATATCAGAAAGAAAGAGGTCCTACGGATGGGAGTAATTGATATCGGTGGAGTATCCTAGTCTATAGAGTATTTAACATGCCACAAGCAAACCATCCATAAACAATGAACATCACTTCTTAGCTAATTCAATCTCTTGACAGAAGCTACTCAAACTCAACCACTTCCAAACCTAGCTCTCGCTAGAGAAACATGATCAAGCTTGGCATGAAAAACAAGTTCATTCACGTCAACAAACATCCTAGACAACTAATCTCTTAGGCTAGGAACTAGGTCTCTGGCACTAGTTGGTCAGACATTTCATCGAACACCTTTTGGATGCGCAAATGTCTAAGNCAGGTCTCAATTAACCTTATGCAGTTGTAGTACTTAAGGTGTCAATCCAAATGGGAAACTTTACTAACAATTAAGATGCAATCAAAGAGTCACAAGTTAAGACAATTCAAAGAGAGTGTTTGTCTAACAGTCCTAGAACGGTCAAAATACAAAAACGGGAATGAGTCACAGAACTAAAAACGGGAATGCATGACAAGAAGCGAAAATGAATAAAAACATAAACGAGTCTAAGCATGAACTAAAAGGCAAGAAACGAAACAGTCTTAGGAATGTAATAAATATCAGAAAGAAAGAGGTCCTACGGATGGGAGTAATTGATATCGGTGGAGTATCCTAGTCTATAGAGTATTTAACATGCCACAAGCAAACCATCCATAAACAATGAACATCACTTCTTAGCTAATTCAATCTCTTGACAGAAGCTACTCAAACTCAACCACTTCCAAACCTAGCTCTCGCTAGAGAAACATGATCAAGCTTGGCATGAAAAACAAGTTCATTCACGTCAACAAACATCCTAGACAACTAATCTCTTAGGCTAGGAACTAGGTCTCTGGCACTAGTTGGTCAGACATTTCATCGAACACCTTTTGGATGCGCAAATGTCTAAGACCCAGTTCCAATTGATCAGAGAAAAACTAGTATTTCTAACTCTAGTCCAGAAGAGAATCATACAATCAAAGCTTAAACACACTACATCCTAAGATCCTCCACCTAATCTATCCCATCCTCAAGAACTACCACACTACTCAGATCCAAAAATCGTCATCAAAGATACAAACTCAGAAAACATTGAATCAAGCATCCTAAGATAGATAAAAATGAGATGAACAAGTTTGTAGAAGAAATCGAATCAAAATACTGAATAAATTCAAAGGTATTGCGATACAAAATGTCAAGCGTTCTAGGTGGCTAGGGTAAACCTTAAGGGAAAGAATAAAAACGAGATAAAAGCTAAGATAACCGAGTCAAAACTTAACAAAACGTATTAATAGGAAAAACATGGAAATCTCTAAAACAACGACAATATAGAACGTCGGTTCGGGAATCCTTCTCGGATGCGTCTTCGGGACATAACCAGGACGTCAGTTTAAGACCGTCGATAGAGTCGCATTGTGAGAGTGTCGATCGAGTCGCATCGTGAGAGTGTCGATCGAGTGGCATCTTGAGGATGCTCAGAAACTGTCGATCGAGTCGCGACGTGAGGGTGCTCAGAAACTGTTGATCGAGTCGCGAAGTGTGGGTGCTCAAAAACTGTCGATCGAGTCGCGACGTGAGGGTGCTTAGGAGCTGCTGATCAAGTCGCGTCTTGAGGGTGCTCAGGAGCCATCCTGGGACGTCTTGGTCGAGTCGCGTCTTGAGGGTGCTCGGGAGCCATCCTGGGACGTCTTGGTCGAGTCGCGTCTTGAGGGTGCTCAGGAGCCATCCTGGGACGTTTTGGTTGAGTCGCTGCTAACATCCGATCGAGTGGGAGCTCTCCTTTGCGTGCGGGTCGAGTCAAATTTCTGAACGTACATGCATCCACTAAAACGGAGATAACTCATGAACCACGACTCCGATTGGTTTGAAATAAACTGTATTGGAAAGACGACTCAATTTTCTACAACTTGGTTGAAGACTTCGAAAGCTGAATCCCAAAGAAAAATCTTCACTCGACTCGATAAAAGACGTGGAAGCTTGCGTCGCTGGGTAGTGTAGATCGAGTCGCTTAACTGCTCTTCTGATCCTTGTTTGCATTTGATGGTTTGGACACCTCCTAAAACACCTGAAACAACTCCAAAATGCAAGATGCGTGCAAGACCAATGCAAAGACTACCTAGATATGCATGTTGTGCAAAAGAGACTAAAAACAATACAAAGCAATGAGTTAAGAGAACAAAATGAATGACAAATGCATCATGAAAATGTGTAAAATATATACATATCAACTCCCCCAAACTTATTCTTTGCTTGCCCTCAAGCAAACAACCAAGAACAAAGTATGGAAGAGAGGTTTGAAGATGGGGTCTCAGAACCTAAAACATGCTGAATAGAGTAGTTAGAATCAAGGTCCTTGTTATTGGTTCTATGATGCATGGTGAAGGAACTCTATTTAAAAACTTTAGACAAGCTCATCACAACCTGAAACGATTCCGAACCTTAGTCTACACATGCCATCATTTCTATCATTCCCTTTAACATTCATTAACAAAGAACCATGAATCAAGCTATGCAATGTCATCAAACTCATTTGGCCGGGGTGAAGGGGTAGAGACAAAAATTGGTCTTCTTTGCAAGTGGTTTTAACAATATAGAACATGGATCTCTCGCGAACATGAGTTGAGCTTAAGAGAAGGCTAAAGGTTAAAACCAACTGATACATACAAGAGCAGTGCCTCGTCTACCCAAAGGTCCCAAGGAAACTTAGCTCTAACTTTCTAACCCCAGAAGTTGGTCCTATCTCTACCCTTCATCGACATCTCTTCTAAAACCCATTATCTCATTATTTTAACTTAGCCTTAGGAGGAGAATACTTCATTTCAATCTAGCGGATGGGAAACCATTTTTTATCACTATGGTTCTCTTTCTTTTGTTCTTAGAATTCTAGACTTCTTAAGCATTTTGCTTTCTCTTCCTTGTCTAAACTTTTCTTTCTATGCCCAGAACCAATAACTCTTTTACATTGCACAACCAACATCCTTTACTAGACTTGTAAACCTTGAAAACACATTCCCCCTCCTAAAGACTCTTTACCTATTTTTTTTTCTCTTCTCAGAACAAATCCAATCTCAAAACCCAAAATCGAGTTCTCACCTAGTCCTACTAGTCCGAATAGCGCGAACTAGAACTACACAGGATCCTACTCTTGTCGGCTAGAACCTAACACTTTCTAACAAGCTCAACTCGGAAAAGGCCTCACACTCAAAAATACAATTGGCTTGAAAAAAGGGTTGGTTAAGGGTGCGGGAAACTGTTCCAAAGATGGGAATCAGCTACTTGGATTATTAAGGGTGGTAAAATGGAGAAAGATAATCCAAGTATGTATGTGGTATCCATGAGCTCAACTTCAATGCATAACATGATAATTGCAAGTCATGATTAGGTTCAGGTAGATAGGGAATGATCTCAAAACAAGCTTCAATCAAGACTAGAATGCAATTTTGAGAATTCAAGACCTGGTTCAGTCTTACATTTCAAGTTCAATCAACATGCATCAAAGAACTAATAATAAGGGCCTTGATCCTATCCTATTGAATTCAGCATGTTAACAACGTTACAATCATCATCAACCCCTATGCTAAATGCAACATTCCTAAATGAACAACACTAGACTCAATCCTAATATGCAAATGCAAACTACATGAACACTCTGTTTTTGTGGAAATTTTTGAAAATTTTCAAATTTTTATGGCTTTTCTATGCAAATAGATGAATGCAGACTCAAACATGATATGATGCAAAAATTGGAAATAAGAATCACAGAAAACATCATCAGATACATCATCTCAAACTCTCCCCCAAACTTAAATTACACAGTCCCGTGTGTAAGAGAAATTTGAAGTAAGATTTGAGAATCATAATAGAAACAATGCAAGGATGAGATGGTATATACAAAGGAAATGTAGGAGTACCTCAGTTGTAAAAGAAGGAGTCGGTGCTCGCGACGGCGGATCGAGTGAGATGATGGTTGGTTCCGGGAGCAGCTACGGTTTGTCGTCGATCGAGTGGGAGTGATGGTTGGTTTTGGGAGCAGCTCCGGTTCGTCGTCGATCGATTGGGAGTCTTCTACACCGGATCGAGTTAGAACGTCGTCGAGTCGTGGCTAGGTCGAGTCGTTGGCAAGAACTTCACGAGAGCTCCTCTTCTATTGCTTCATTCCATGTCTGCAAAACCCAACACTCTGCTATTTGTATTTTTTTCTTTTGCCACTTTAGCTGGCCATACTCCCTTCTGTGGATTCCTGAACAGCAGAAAACGAAAAACAAAAATTAAAAACACAAGATCCTAATTGTATTTACAGAGATACCTTTGGGACTTCCTCCCAAATGAGCTTGTTTAAAGTCTCTGAGCTTGGCTTTGCATACTCCTTATGCTTTGGGAGGTTAATAGAGAGGTGGTGAGCTCCCCTCTGGTATGCCTTGTCTAGCCAGATACTCTTTAACATTCTGCCCAGGTTCAACAACAAATGAACTGCTCTTCTTCATTATCCCAAACATCCACCTTAATTTCCTTGAAGGAGAACTTCTCATTGTACCTTGGAGCTTCTTGATTTGCCCACTCATCTCCTTCACCATAGCTGTTAACTCTCTCACTGAATCCCCTAGAATCTTGGTAGTTTGGAGTTCAGACAAACTGTCAAGCGCGGGAGGACTTGTCTCTTGCGGTTGGTAAAGTTTAGGAAGCAGGTCATGACGCTTAGGGAGAGCAACAACTGCACTCGAGTTGGAACACGGTCGAGTGCCCCTTCGAGTTTTTTCTTTGGTTACCCAAACTCCTGTTTCTGCCTCATTCACACCCTCAAAGATGTCAAACCCAGCTTTCTGATCTTTCTCTTCAATCACGAAGGTCTGCCCATCAATAGTTGGCTTCTTCTTAGCATCCTTGATATCAAA
>NC_025699.1:18113773-18114184 GCF_000633955.1 Camelina sativa
ACACCCTCAAAGATGTCAAACCCAGCTTTCTGATCTTTCTCTTCAATCACGAAGGTCTGCCCATCAATAGTTGGCTTCTTCTTAGCATCCTTGATATCAAAATTCATCTTGAAATTCTTACACAGATTGAGATCAATCATCCTCTTCTTGACATCAATGACTGCTCCAGCTGTAGCTAAGAAAGGCCTTCCCAGGATTAGTGGATCTTTAGGCTCTTCATCCATTCCCAGCACCACAAAGTCGGTAGGAATCTCAGCTTGTCCAATTTTGATGGACATGTTCTCTAGTAGACCATGAGGCAATCTAGTAGTCCTATCAGCCAATATTAAGTGGAGGTTGCATGACTTGTATTCGTTGAATCCTAGCCTCTGAGCTACAGAGAGTGGCATGAGGCTTACTGAAGCACCAAGG
>NC_025699.1:18115287-18129833 GCF_000633955.1 Camelina sativa
CTTTGCATTCATGAATAACCCCACCTATGTCATGCACTACCCTCTCATCTTCCAGAGCCTTAGCATGAGCTCCTTTAGCTATCTCCTCTTTCTCTTTGGTCCTTTCTGTTACCAAATCAGTTAAAAACTTTTGATATTGAGGCACAAGTGCAAATGCATCAAGCAAAGGCATCCTAAGTTCAATCTCCTTGGCTTGGTTTTCAAACAGAGTTTTATACTTCTCAGTAAGCTGCTTCTTAAACCTCACTGGAAATGGTAGAGGTGGCTTGTATGGTGGAGGAATGAATCTCACAGGTTTATCCTTGGGAGCAGCGGGTTCTTTAGTAGCTTCAGGATCAGATTGCTTGGCTGACTTAATTGGATCCTTGAGCACCTCGACGTGATCCTTTATCTGAACTACATCTTGAAGAAAATCCTCCCCATCTAAACTCTCATTGTCCTCAGTGAGCCGTACATCTACAGCTTGGGTGGTGATGGCATAGATTGTAGCATAGTCCTTGGGATTTTGAACTGCTTTTCCAGGTAGTTGGCCAAGTGTTGGGGTAGAATTAGAAACAGTCTTGCCTTCCATGTACTTTATCTTGGAGTTAAGAGCTTCAAACTTGACATTAAGATCATTGTATGAACACTCCATTCGCTGACTGAGTTCAGCAAACTTCTTAGCAGTATCCAGAGATCTGCTAGCTTGACCCTGAAGAAGTTGTTGCATCATTTGCTTCATTTCTTGATCTGGGGCTGGAGTAGGCTGTACTGGTTGAGGGCGGAATCCTGGTGGTGGTCCTGAGGGAGCTTGGTAACCTTGCTGGAACTGCTGTTTAGGGATGAATCCCTGATTGTAAGGCACAAAAGGTTTTTGTTGTTGCTGCTGAGGGGCTACACCTGATCCTGTGGATTTGCAACGTTGGTGCTCCGGTAAGACAAATTGGGGTTCGTCTTGTAGGGGTTGTAACCTTTGTTGTATCCACCTTGATTCTGGATATAGCTGATCTCCTCAATCTGCTCGCCCTCCCCATCTGGAACTTGGAAAGGGTCATCCTCAGATACAAAGTGGACGCTCCTCTGTTGGCTTAGCAAGAGATGGTCAAGCTTCTCATTGACACTCTTGAGGTCCTTCTTGTACTTCTCTTCAGACCCAGCGTCGCCGTGAACTGTGCGGTCATATTCCTCATTGTAGTTTCCGTCTGACTGGGCGAGATTCTCAACTAATTGCCATCCTTCATCAACTTCTTTGTTCAGGAAATTACTGTTAGAAGCAGTGTCAAGCAGCATGCGGATTTTTGGAAGTACACCACGGTATAGAGTGCTCAGCAGTGACTCGTTGCTGAAACCATGGTGTGGACACTGGCTATGGTAACCCTTGAAACGCTCCCATGCTTCAAATAATGATTCTGAGCTCTTCTGAGTGAAGCTGAAAATCTCATTCATGAGACGTGCTGTTCTGGAGTTGGAGAAAAACTTGGCCAAGAATGCTTTCTTGCAACCATCCCAGGTGGTGATTGATCCCTTGGGAAGGTTTTTCTCCCATTGATGAGCCTTGTCTCCCAGGGAGAAAGGGAAGAGGCGCAACTTGTAACCATCCTCACTCATGCCGTTGATCTTGGTGAGACTGCAAAGACGGTCGAACTCGTCCAAGTAGTCGAGTGGATCCTCCATAGGCAACCCGTGAAACTTGTTTCCTTGGATCATGGTGATCAGACCACTTTTGATCTCGAAGTTGTTGTTCTGCACGGCGGGAGGGACGATTCCAGCACGCTGAGTATGAGTGTTTGGTGCATCCCCAGCACCAATGTTTCGCGGTCCCGGATGTGGTTCATTCTGTTGTTCCATAGTGACTGGTACGGGATGATCGTCTAAAGTACGAGCTTGTCGTGGTTGTTGCAACCGATTGATTTCATCGATAACAGGAAGGAGATTCTGATGCCCTCTTGATCTGGTGTGCATGCAAGGTTGCAATCAACAGGTACCTGAGGTGCAAGACAAACAAGCAGACAACCAAAACAAGTCATTACCCAGAATGATAAGTGTAACAAAACTTAATCTTGCAAAACTTGAAATCTTAAATTTAGCAAAACGAATCCCAAATGGCAACGGCGCCAAATTAATACTAGGATTTTTGTGCGTCCTAGCAGGTCTCAATTAACCTTATGCAGTTGTAGTACTTAAGGTGTCAATCCAAATGGGAAACTTTACTAACAATTAAGATGCAATCAAGGAGTCACAAGTTAAGACAATTCAAAGAGAGTGTTTGTCTAACAGTCCTAGAACGATCAAAATACAAAAACGGGAATGAGTCACAGAACTAGAAACGAGAATGCATGACAAGAAGTTAAAATGAATAAAAACAAAAATGAGTCTAAGCATGAACTAAAAGGCAAGAAACGAAACAGTCTCAGGAATGTAATAAATATCAGAAAGAAAGAGGTCCTAAGGATGGGAGTAATTGATGTCGGTGGAGTATCCTAGTCTATAGAGTATTTAACATGCCACAAGCAAACCATCCCTAAACAATGAACATCACTTCTTAGCTAATCCAATCTCTTGACAGAAGCTACTCAAACTCAACCACTTCCAAACCTAGCTCTCGCTAGACAAACATGATCAAGCTTGGGATGAAAAACAAGTTCATTCACGTCAACAAACATCCTAGACAACTAATCTCTTAGGCTAGGAACGTAAGTCTCTGGCACTAGTTGGTCAGACATTTCATCGAACACCTTTTGGATGCGGAAATGTCTAAAACCCAGTTCCAATTGATCAGAGAAAACTAGTATTTCTAACTCTAGTCCAGAAGGGAATCATACAATCAAAGCTTAAACACACTACATCCTAAGATCCTCCACCTAATCTATCCCATCCTTAAGAACTACCACACTACTCAGATCCGAAAATTGTCATCAAAGATACAAACTCAGAAAACATTGAATCAAGCATCCTAAGATAGATAAAAATGAGATGAACAAGTTTGTAGAAGAAATCGAATCAAAAGACTGAATAAATTCAAAGCATCAGGATACAAAATATCAAGCGTTTTAGGTGGCTAGGGTAAACCTTAAGGGAAAGAACAAAAACGAGATAAAAGCTAAGATAACCGAGTCAAAACTTAACAAAACGTATTTATAGGAAAAACATGGAAATCTCTAAAACATAAAACGACAATATAGAACGTCGGTTCGGGAATCCTTCTCGGATGCGTCTTCGGGACATAACCAGGATGTCGGTTTAAGACCGTCGATAGAGTCGCATCATGAGAGTGTCGATCGAGTCGCATCTTGAGGATGCTCAGAAACTGTCGATCGAGTCACGACATGAGGGTGCTCAGAAACTGTCGATCGAGTCGCGACGTAGGGTGCTCAGAAACTGTCGATCGAGTCGTGATGTGAGGGTGCTCAGAAACTGTCGATCGAGTCGCGACGTGAGGGTGCTCAGGAGCTGCTGATCGAGTCGCGTCTTGAGGGTGCTCAGGAGCCATCTTGGGACGTCTTGGTCGAGTCGCGTCTTGAGGGTGCTCGGGAGCCATCCTGGGACGTCTTGGTCGAGTCGCGTCTTGAGGGTGCTCAAGAGCCATCCTGGGACGTCTTGGTCGAGTCTCTGCTAACATCCGATCGAGTGGGAGCTCTCCTTTGCGTGCGGGTCGAGTCGGATTTCTGAACGTATATGCATCCACTAAAACGGATATAACTCATGAACCACGACTTTTATTGGTTTGAAATAAACTGTATTGGAAAGATGACTCAATTTTCTACAACTTTGATGAAGACATCGAAAGCTGAATCCCAAAGAAAAATTTTCACTCGACTCGATCAAAGACATGGAAGCTTGCGTCGCTGGGTAGTGTAGATCGAGTCGCTTAACTGCTCTCCCGATCCTTGTTTGCATTTGATGGTTTGGACACGTCCTAAAACACCTGAAAAAACTCCAAAATGCAAGATGCGTGCAAGACCAATGCAAAGACTACCTAGATATGCATGTTGTGCAAAAGAGACTAAAAACAATACAAAGCAATGAGTTAAGTGAACAAAATGAATGACAAATGCATCATGAAAATATGTNTCCCCCCCCCCCCCAAAACTGTTCAATTGCGTTTTTTCAAAGTAACAAAGGAGCCCAATTCATTTCTTCTTCTTCTCGACATTCTTCTTCTTCCTTATATGTGTTGATGCGATTTCTTTCAACAAAAACCCAAACCACAACTCTCTCACTTCTTACTCGTTTTTGCTGATTCAAAGATCTAGTCCACTCGATTTTTGCTCCAGAATCTGATTATAGAACCCTCTTTCACTCGCTAGCAAGGTAACATCACTATATCTCAATTTATTTGAATTAACCAAGATTTGCTAAATTCTAAAAATTTCTTGTCTAAATCGATTTAGATGCGGATAGGCTTAAATTATGCTAGTATTAGGCTTTGTGAACCTTGGATAATAATTATTGGAGCTTGCTTTGCATAATTTGGTGAAATGTTTTGAGTTTTAGTGACTTAGGGTTCTTGAGTTTGAAAAACGAAAATTATAAACTTGTTAGACTTTGGAGCTTTTTAATTTCTTTGGCTTGCTTTTGTTGCTATTTGGTTTGATTCCCATTGAAGTTTGACAAGTTTAAGAATTTATCATAATGCGAGAGTTTTGAATATTTATAGAGTTATGAGAGTTTTTAATGGTTTGTGTATGAATTTGTGGATTCTTACTCTTGTTTTTGTAATGAGGTAATAACTTTGCTTTCATTGTGTCACATTTGTGTAATTTGTGACAATTTGAGACTTGAACTTTACAAAATTTCTATTTTTATTCTCTTGTCACTCATTTGGTATTGAATGTCTCTGAATGTACAATGTTGGGAAGTTCTAGAGCAAGCACCAAACAAAAGAGCTCCGAGACAACAACTGAACCACCTACAGCTCCTTCGACTTCAAGTGAGAAAAAAGCTCTTAAGGCAATCAGAAACATCATTGAATATCCAACCAAGTTTGTGGATAGAGACTTGTTGGATAGAATGAAATTCCTTGGGAGATTTAATGGTTCTTCACCAAGATGGGGCTTAAGAAGATTGCAAGGATGGACTATCCAACTTATCCAGAACCTACCATTGAATCTTGTGCACCATGGATCCAAAGGTCCCCATTGCTAAGGAAGGGATGGTCTCATTCACGGTGCAATCCAAGGGCTACAAAATCTCAATCCCGGACCTTTGTGAAGCATATAGGTGTGAAAACAACAATGCATTGTGCTTCCCAAACTTCAAAGGGATTGATCTTCTTTGGGACACTTTGGCAAAGGGAAATTTTGTTAGCTACAAGTTCAAGGTCACGCAAGTCCATCACCCGGGGGTTCGTTACGCTATCAAGACCATTGGTAAGACCCTTTTTGGTAGAGCAGAGGTTAGAACCACAACCAAGTTGGCGTTATGCTTCATCTTTCAAGCGTTGAAAGATATCCTATTAGAGAACCTTGATGACAATTATGAGGCTGACGAAGTTGATGATGATCTCAGAAATGATCGTGAGGCTGATCACGTGTTGTTTTTGAAGCCAAACCCAGTTTGTTCCGGCTTTCTTTAATTTGTCTTATTTCAATCTGGTTTGTTTCAGTTTAGTTTCCTCATTAGGAGAGACCATCTTTTGTTTATGCAACTTTTAGGGTTTTTAAGCTTCTCTTAAGGTTTTTATCAAAATTTTGTTGGATCTTTATTACTTTAAAGTCCTTAATAGCAAGTTTCTCTCTTTATTTCTTTATTCTACAAGCTCTAATTATGATGTCAAAAAGATCAAACCTCTACATTTTTGTGATCATAACCATGAGTGAGTAGATCTTTTAGAACTTTGGGCTTGGTAGATTAGGGAGATAGATGATTGATCTTTGATGTTTAAAGCTTTATTTACATGAATCCATTTTTGTTTAGTGATTATAATGCTAGATAGCCTTGATCAAGCTTGAATCTAGACATTAGGATTTCCATGCCCATAAGGTGTTTGATGAAATTCCTGAACCAAACTATTCAAGAGTTTTGCATTCCTAGCCGATGGAAATTGATAATTAGGGTGCTTAGTGGTATTTAGACTTGATTATAATGCATGCTTATCTTGTGATTGCCTTTGGAATTAGTTGATGATTACTTGATTTGCATAGAGTCTTTATCATGGAAGTGAATTGATTTACATTTGTGTTATTAGCCTAAGAATTGTTATTGATTGTTTGCTTAGACATCTAGGATTGATTAACTGTTTCCCGAGTCATTAACCTTGTCCAAGATTCATTTTTTTATCTTGATTTAAAACCATTTTCAGTTTGAGTTTGCTTTGCGTTGAGTTTGCTTTCTTTTACTTCGTTTAATGTTGCTTTGTAAGCTAAGTTGATTCTTAAAACCAACTTTTTGTTTACGTTTAGATTAAGCAATCTTGTGCATTCTTAGTGAGTTGAATCTTTGCAAATCTGTGGTTCAATATTAATTGACTACCTAAAATACTACATCAAACTCTGCCCAAAAAAAAAAATTATTCTATTAGAAAATTATTTATATTTTATGGAGAAAACAATTTCTCCATTTTAGTAAATTGTATATCATACTTTGTAAGCATTACATTATAACATCCGCAAACCAAAATGTGCATTTTGGGGATGGGTGTCGACCGACACCAATAATTTTTGGTTTGACCATATTGACTTAATTGCCGATTTGGGTCGGTTTGGTTTGAGAAAAACCATAGAACCGGACTACTTAAGTGAAATGTCGACGAGAAGGATTTTGGGAAGTGTTGTTTGTCGCCGTTCCATAGTTTTAGAGAAAAAAAGAGAGAAAAGAGTGTTCTTGAGAGTTTGGTGATTTTTTATATTTTATGAAGAATATAATTTCTCCATTTTAGTAAATTGTATATCATACTTTGTAAGCATTACATTATAACATCCGCGAACCAAAATATGCATTTTGGGGATGGGTGTCAATTGACACCAATAATTTTTGGTTCGACCATATTGACTTAATTGCCGATTTGGGTCGGTTTGGTTTGAGGAAAACCATAAAACCAGACTACTTAAGTGAAATGTCGACAAGAAGGATTTTGGGAAGTGTTGTTTGTCGCCGTTCCATAGTTTTAGAGAAAAAAAGAGAGAAAAGAGTGTTCTTGAGAGTTTGGTGATTTTTGGGAAGATTTCTAGCTTTTCTTGAGAGATCTGGAGCTAGGAGGGTGTTAGAAACTTGCTAGGAGTGTGGAATTCGTTGCTATCGGTCAGAAACTTCCTGCAAAGAGGTGAGTGCATGACCATGGCTTATCTAAGCTAAGATCTCTATTTCTATGTGATTTGTGCTTGTATGATTGTTTCCTTTGAGTTTCCTATGGGTTTTTGTGCCTTCTATGGCTGGGATTTGCTTCTGAGGATGCAGGGACCAGTTGGGAGAAGCTTGGAGGCGAGTTTCAGAGTTTCTGATCAAGGAAAATCGATGCTCAGCATCGGTGTCGGTCGACACCAACGCGAGGACGATTCGATAACTTTGGTGACTGTCGATCGACACCATGTGGAGGTGTCGGTCGACACAAACTAGGGTTTTGGGGATGTCGAGCATGGTGTCGGTCGACACCAAATTGTCAGTGTCGGTCGACACCCGTCTTCAGTTGCGAGGGTTGATGCAAATGCTTTGTATATTGCTTTGTTTGTTTTATTATTTGTTGTTTGTGGCATGAAGAGATCTTATTGCTTGTGTGTTTCGCCCAGTAGATGGGAGGATTGTCTCACTGAGTGTTTATCAAATACTCATGCATCTCAATTTGTGTTTGTGGTGCAGGTAAAGGCAAAGTATGATTGTGGAATCAAGACGATGAAGAGGAGGGTGTTTTAGTGATTCGATTGGTTGTTGTCTAGCTTTTGCTAGGTTGCTAGATTTGGATCATTAGAATGTGGTTTAGGCTGCTGGTTTCTTGATTCATGTTGTTGGATTATTGGTTAATTGTTATGAATTAATATTGGTTATTAGATTATTGGTTATTTATAGGTTTAATGGTATTGGTTATGTTATTCGCTGCTGTGTGATTGTGGTTAGGTGGATAGTGGGTATGAGACCATTAATTTAGACTATTATTATATTTATTATAAAAAAAAACGAGTCGGATCGTTTCATACATTTAATCACCAAATATATATATATATATATATATATATATATATATATATAAATACTAAAAAAAAAGCAAAATTTCCAGAAAAACAATGTCACTTCTCCTTAGGATATCGTCAATTTACTCTGTTATTACCATTCATCAACATATTCCTCAAAACTTAATAACACAATTAGCAATAAGCAGAATGAAACTCATGTTATTCCACAAAAGGTATGCTTTGCAAATTGGTAATCTTTCCTTTATTGGCTCTTGCTTTTCCTTTACAGCATTTTAATACTTAAAAGGGTTCATCATCTGAGTTGATCAATTCACCAAACACTTCTCTAGCTTTTTGACCATAGTCTTTCTTCTCATCCCTCCCTGCAAGCTGCTTCTTCCTTACTTGGCTGCATTCCATATTTCCATGGGTAGACTCTCTAATAATTACCCTTCTTCAATATTTTGTATCTACTTAAAATCTTTCAATATTTCTTGCTCACTTTTTTCTTTGTAATTTTTGTGAGTAAATGAAGTTTTCATCTTTATCCATTTTAAATAGAGATTGCATTTAACTGAAAAATGGTTATTTTATTAACAAACTAAATAGTGACCCACACTGTATAACGTGGAGAAATAGTTACGTAAATTTGGATTTGTTTATTACAAAATAATAGTAAAATTTTTATTTATTCTATAAATTTTATAAAATTATATATTTAATTTACTTAATTGCATACTCCGATTTTCACTTGTAATTGGTACTACTATTTTGGTTTGGATGCAGTATCAAGTTCGTTAATTATATATTTGGTAAAGTCTAGAAAAAAACCCAACAAAACTGGTATTACAAATTGATGTGATCATGTATAGAGATCTTAATATACCAAATTACAATAGGGATTGATGGTAATATTAACACCATTGCAATTATTGGTATAACATGTTAGTATATATTAACTTTATATGTGAAAATTACAATTAGATTATGTATATGTATATTGTCAACATTATACACTTAGTATTGTTTATATAGTGAATATTGTGTATAAAAGAATAAGTTTTAGTCAATTAAATAGTTTGTTATTATTTCTTAAAATTTATGAAACAATAAATATAAGTTGTTAAATAATTTTATTAAATAATTTCAAAAATATTGTTTTATTATTTTGTAAACAAATATAAACTTTTCTTTTGTTAGTTATTAGATGCTTAGGTTAATTAAAATGAAATAGTATTTTCGTAATATGCCACATCCAAACTGATTAAAGTTCTAACAGCATTGCTTAAATAAATATATAGAGATATTTTAAAATATAAGTAATGTTATATCTTATTTTTGAAATATGTCTGTCATTATCAAACGATTTGATATGCAAATATTTAATTATAGTTTTATAAATAAAATTATGTTTTATAATTATTCTAAATAGTTTGTTATTGTTTCCTAAGATTTCTGAAACAATAAATAGTATCTGTTAAATTATTTTATTAAATAATTTCTATATTTATGTTTTTGTTAGTTATTAATTTAAGTAAAATGTAATGGTATTTTTGTAATATGCCACATGATAGTAGGGTTAAACTTTAATAACATTACTTAAATAAGTATATAGATAGTAATATGGTTATGTGGGTGAATTAAAAGTTAAAACAGTTGTTCCTCATTTTTTATTTTGCATGTTAATTGATTTCTTTAAATATGAAGCAAATACCATTTGTTTAATTCTTATTGGATTTGGTTTACAAATAGTTGTTACAATTTCTTTTCTTTTTTTTACTGTTTTTTTCTTATGCTCGGTTTTTTTTTTCTTGTTTTTTTTCTATTGTGAGCTAAATAAATTTTAGTGTAAATTAGAAAAAAAGAACAAAAATTTTATATGGCAAGATTTAATTGGCTATGTGACTTGTGTTTTATAGTATAAAGGATATATAGAGATCAAGTCATGGTTGAGCTCATTGTACTGAGTTTTTATGTAACGCCCCGACCGCTACCTTTTAGTAGGCCCCATGTCCAATTTCAGTCCATGGAAACACCTTCTTTAATGGGCTTCACGTCCTCTCACTAGACTGGTAAGCCCATCCATATATGACGGTCGGTTTGCTACGTCTGAGAGGTTTTAAAGGCTTCTTTACCATCCCTACAAATCACCACATGATTTTTTTCTGTGCTTTCTCCTCACTAGCACAGTTCTGACAATCACTTCCCGGAAGGTCACCCATCCTTAGAATACTCCAGCTCAAGCACATTTAACTTTAGAGTTCTCTAAAGATCTGTGACCGAAAAGATAAATACAATTTAGTAAAACAAGTGACCAAATCAATTCTTTTTAACCTCTTCAAATGTCCCAAAAACCGGGATGTCACATTTTACTCCAACATGGTTACACAATCTATAAGCTCTATTACAACATCATTAATATTGATTGACTCTCCTACGAATTCATCAAACTGCCTAAGACGAGTATTGCTTCCGGTTTTTGTATGTGAAAGTGTCTTAGAGTTATATAAAATTTTACAAAACTAAGACACTTTGAAACTTGAAAGGATGATTTGTAATTCACGTATAATTGGGAGTTTCTTATTTTTCCCTCCTAAACAAATAAAAGTATAAAGAGATTATGAAAGGATGATTTGTTATTCACGTATAGGTTCATATTTTTCTGTCCAAAAAAAAAATAACACTCATATTTATACACACAATGGAGAATCTAATCAACATATGATAAGATCTTTAGGAGATATTCTAGCTAAGTGATAGGTACATAAAAGGCCATAAGCCTTCTTATGGATGGAATTCCCTACGTTTTGGTTGTGAATTATTGGCTACAGGAATCCAATATACCATAGGAGATGGTCAAAGAACAAAGATGGGAGTCGACCCCTGGTTACCAGCCTCACCCCCATGTCCTCCGACTGTCCTTAATGCGCATAGTCCTGAGTTACCAGTGCAACTACTGATTGATCAGCACACCAAACAATGGGACGAGGTAAAGCTAGCCGAATATATTGATCCGAGTGATCATTATATATCTCCCTCAGACATATGCGACAGATAATTATCTATGGACTCTCACATCGGATGGTCAGTACAGAGTGAAATCTGGTTATTGGCAGGCCTTAGCTTTGACAAGCAATGAAGATACACCTAAAGCTCCACTAGCTACTAAGCCAAATATTGCTGCTACCATTTGGAAATTGGATATTAGTACAAAACTAAAGCATTTTCTCTGGAAAATGGCTTCACGAGCATTAGGAGTTGCTGATAATCTAAGACACAGAAACATTCTTGTCAACCCGTACTGCTGTATAGAACTGGAAACGAGTGAACATCTATTCTTCTCATGTGCTAACTCTATTGCGATATGGAGAAAACTAGGAATCCCTACCACAATGTTAGAAGATCCAACTATTGCATTAGATAACAAACTCATGTACCTCTTCAACATCCATCATGACAATAGAATCCCTAAAATTACTAGATATGCTCCGTTCTGGCTGTTGTGGCACATATGGAAAAGTCGTAACAACCTGATATTCAATCATAAACTGATTGACCAAAATGTCATCAGCACACAAGCAATTACTGATGCAGAGGAATGGTTTACCAATACCTCTTCACAAACAGACGAAGGACATGGGGGTCACCGAGCCAGATCACAAGGTACGAAATGGACTCCACCAGACCAAGGATGGGTTAAATGTAACTATGATACCTCCCACCATGAAGGCGATAGAGATTCAGGCCTCGGATGGATCCTATGCACTACAACTGGTGCTTTCCTTGAAGCAGGTATGGGAAAATTCCAAGGACGAGCTACCATTGAAGAATCAGAAAGTACAGCACTCATTTGGGCAATTCAATCATCATGGAGGTTAGGATATCGTGTTGTAGACTTCGAAGGAGATAACTCTGCCATCATCAGATTACTCAATAATAAGATGACAAATCCTCGATTGCAACACTACCTGAATACAATTATGGTGTGGTGCTCAAGATTTACCGCCATACGATTCTCCTTCACATTTCGGGAGCAGAATACATGTGCAGATATACTAAGCAAAGCGGCAATCGCTAGTAATCAATTATATGCTCTGTATAATGTATGTCCAATGTTTTTGTACTCTGTTGTAAACTCAGACCTTACTTTTGGATCTTAATAAAGTCATTGGAAGGAAAAAAAAAGATAGGTACATAACTATAGGCCTATAGGTATACTAATATATCTAACCGTGAAGTCTTAGGCAAATAAAAACTGTTATTCATAATAAAGTAAGATAATGATGAGATATAAAATCAATTTTAACATGCAGTTGATTAGTTTATATGTTAGAACATCTCCAACCTCATTTTATTTTAGAGTCAAAACTCTATTATAAAACAATATTTGTTTCAATTCTATTCTATATTTTACTCAAAAATAAAGAAAATAATAGAATTTCTCTATATATGAATTCTTCAATATATTATTCTAATTTAACTCTAACATAAAATTAGTGTAAAAAATAGAGCTGAGAATAGAGATGGTCTTATGCTAATGCACAAAATATGAATTGACTGCCACCGTAATACGTTCCATCACAAAGAAAAACAAATCTTGATACCTTCAATTTATAATATAAAAAATGGTTCATTTTGATACGTGAGTTATATTATCGCAAAAGAACCGAAAATAAATAATAAGAAAAATACTCCAAAATAACACTAAAACAAATTTTAAAACTAATTATAAACATATATTTCATAAATTTCCAAAATAGCACTATTTAACAAATTATTATATTTTAAATTAATTCCAATTTTTTTGAAAATATTAAATTGAAAAGCATCTCCAGTTAAAAAAAACAAAAAAAAAACGTAAAAATCCATTATTTTATACATAACAACGCTGTTTAGCCTACTGTGAATTATCTCAAGCATGGACTAGTAACTGAGAAGCACACAAGTGTTGGATAATTCTAAGACTTGGAGACAAAGTAATCTCCTTCTAGAAGATGCTAGAAGAGATAGAAAATAAGAAATACAAATATGGTCTAAATAAGACAAGTTTTGTAAGTTTTGTTTTTCCATATAGAATTAGGGGTTGCTAAGATCTATATAAATAAGAGGCTATGGAAAGTTGTTCCATAAGACCTAAGAGAGAGAGATTTAGTTTTGAGAAGTTTCTAAATCAATAAAGAAGAGTTGTTCTTTAATTGTTCAAGTTCATAGTTTTTCGATTTGAATTGGTATCAGAGCTTGTGTAGAAGACTTGTAACACCCGCGAACCGGAATCCTGGTTTAGGGTGTGCATCGATCGATGCAGTTGGAGCATCAGTCAATGCTGATTGAATTCTCTGCATTTTGACTTAAGTCAAACGCTGCGTTTTGGGCAAAAGGGAAAAGGGAAAACCCTTAAGTCGTTTTTGTCTCATTAGTCGTGGGTTGTGGCCGTTTTTGAGAGAAATGAAAAGAGAGAAAAAGTGATTGAGAGTTCTTGGTGCTTTCTGGAGATTTATGGCGTTTCTTGGTGAGATCTGTAGCTGGGATCGTTGTAGGAGCTTCCTAGGAGCTTGTTCTTGGTTGTTTGAGGTTTAGTTTCTTATGTGGCAAAGGTAAGTGCATGACCATGGCTTATCTAAGCTAGATGATTCTTTAATCTGCTTGCTGTGTGATGTTAGGCTTGTTAGATCATTGCTATGGACGTTAGGAAGCTTTCTTGTGGCTTGGGATCGAGTTTCGTGGTTGTAGGAACGAAGATCCGGCGAGAAGCTTCGGGAAAACACGTTGCGTCGATCGATGCATAACTTGCGTCGGTCGATGCAAGTGCGAGGACGGCGCGTAAAACTCTAGGGCTTTTGCGTTACTTCGAGCATGTGTCAGTCGATGCAGATTGGGTATCGGTCGATGCAAATTACACTTGCATCGGTCGATGCAGATTCTGTGTCGATCGATGCTTCCCTAATTGGCATCGGTTGATGCTTGTTAGCGTCGGTCGATGCCGAGTCCTGGTTTGTTACTTGTCGTTCGTTGATTGTTGTGTGTTGGTTATTGATACTCTATTGCTTGTGTGTATAGCCCAGTAGATGGGAGGATTGCCTTACTGAGTGTTTATAAAATACTCATGCATTGCAATATGTGTTTGTGGTGCAGGTAAAGGCAAAGTGTGAACGTGGAATCAAGGCAATGAAGAGGAGGATGTTCTAGTGGTTCGCTTGGTTGTCTAGCTTCTGTTAGGTTGCTAGAGTTGAGTCCTAGAATGTGCTTAGGATTGCTGGTTCACTGGTTTATGTTATATGAATCATTAGTTTATGATTGGAATTTATACTGGATATTATTCTATTGGTTATTATATTTATTGGATATTATTTATTGAGTATTGGTATTGTTATTCCGCTGTTGGTTGTGATTGTGGTTAGGTGGCTAGTGGGTATGGGACCACTAGTTGTAGTTTATTTATTATATTATATTTATTATTTATTA
>NC_025699.1:18130141-18136385 GCF_000633955.1 Camelina sativa
CTTGATTGATTATGTGAGTTAGTCAATTGTGTGTGGCATGGAGTCCTAGAACATCCTCTTCGAGCCGAGTGTGTGATTCCACGGTGAGTTTATGTTTCTGTGTTATAATAGAAATTGTTTGCTTAGCCTTCTGTTCATGGTAGTGCAGATGGTTAGAGATGAGGCTGTGGCTGGTCGAGGTCGTGGACGCAGACGTAGTCGTGGACGCGGACATGGTCGTGGTAGGGGCAGAGTCCCAGTGGTTAGCGAGACTGAGGACCAGAGTGTGACAGATGAGGGTGTTGGCGAGTCGCAGGGTGTTCCGGGGGATTCCGTGAGTGTGGCAGGAGGGGGCGGTGTTGATGCTCCAGTGGCCGGTGATGCTAGGGTCCCGGGTGTGGGAGTCCCAGCGTGTGGAGTCCCTGGTACTGACTTTGCGGCTATGCTAGCAGAGGTGATAGCGCGGTTACCACCAGTGGTACCGGCGCAGGCTCAGGTAGTGCCACCAGTGGTGGCGGAGGAGCGGCAGCCAGTGGCTGCGGATGTGGGAGTCTATTCTCGTTATCTCAGCATGCTGACAGAGATGGGCCGTATTCGTACCGAGCAGTTTTCAGGAGGTGTAGATCCTACTGCGGCGGATGCATGGAGGGCGAGTGTGGAACGTAACTTCCATACTCTGAGATGCCCTGAGGAGTTTTGAGTGGACATAGGGGTCCATCATTTGGTTGGTGATGCTCAGATATGGTGGAGATCAGTGGTTGCTAGGAGGGTGCAGAGGGAGATGACTTGGGCTGACTTCGTCTTGGAGTTCAACCGCAAGTATTTTCCTAGAAAGGCATTGGACCGGTTGGAGGTGCAGTTCCTTCAGTTATCTCAGGGGACGCGGTCAGTGCGGGAGCTGGACTTGGAGTTCAGTCGACTTCTTTGTTATGGGGGTCGGGCTATGGAGCCTAAGGAGGCTCAGATCAGGAGGTTTTTGAGGGCTCTACGTGATGATTTGAGAGTTCACTGTAGAGGGCGGAGTTATACTACGCGTGCAGAGCTGGTTGAGACTGCAGCAGAGATTGAGGAGGATATCCGGGCACAGTCAGTGGCGGTAGCTCCAGCAGTTCAGCCTAGTAAGGCTCAGCAGCAGGGTGGTTCTAGCAGGAGCAGTAGGCATGCTCAGGGAACCAAGAGGAGGTGGGAGACTACGCAGAAGCCAAGTGGTGCTAGTTGTCCGAAGAGGAGTGCTCCGACGATAGGAACCAAGGATCACAAAGTTGCTAGTTGTCCGAATAGGAGTGCTCCGACGATAGGACCTCGGGTATGTTATCATTGTAGGGAGACAGGACACATCAGGCCTTTTTGTCCCAAGTTGCAGCCGGCAGCAGTGGCAGCGTTGCAGCAGGTGCAGCCTGGAGGTCAGCAGGTGGCACGGATTGAGCAGACACCACGTGTTTACACGACAGTAGAGACTGGTGGAACCAGTGTCGGGGCGATCACATGTATAATTTCTGGTACTTAAACTTTGTGAATTTTAGTAGGTTCAGATTGTATATGTTTCCTGTGATAAAGTGTTAGGTTCTAAACACATGAGGTGTGTAGGGACCTTGTTGGTGAGCGGGTTTAAGTCCCATGTCATTGAAACGACCGACTTTTTTTTTTTAAATAATAAATAATAAATAATAGTATAATATAATAAATAAACTACAACTAGTGGTCCCATACCCACTAGCCACCTAACCACAATCACAACCAACAGCGGAACAACCAATACCAATCAATATCCAAATAATATTCCATTAATAACCAATAAACATAACATCAACAATATCCAATAATCAAATAGCAGAAATCATAGAACCAGCAACCTAGCAATGTTCTAATGACTCAACTCTAGCAACCTAGCAAGCCAGACAACATCAAACCGAGTCCCTAGAACATCCTCCTCTTCATTGCCTTGATTCCACGATCACACATTGCCTTTACCTGCACCACAAACACATATTGCAATGCATGAGTATTTTATAAACACTCAGTAAGGCAATCCTCCCATCTACTGGGCTATACACACAAGCAATAGAGACATCTCTAACCATCAAACAACATTCAACAATCAACAATAACAAACCAGGACTCTGCATCGACCGATACCAACATGCATCGACCGACACCAGGTGGAGGTTGCGTCGACCGACGCAAGATCTGCGTCGACCGATGCAAGGTTAACTTGCATCGACCGATGCAAGATATGCATCGACCGACGCATGCTCGACATAACACGAAAACCCTAGAGTTTACGCGCCGTCCTCGCATCTGCATCGACCGACGCACAAAGTGCATCGACCGATGCAATGCCGAGCATCGTTTTCCTCCGAAGCTTCTCGCCGGATCTTCGTTCCTGCAACCACGAAACTCGATCCCAAGCCACAAGAAAGCTTCCTAACGTCCCAAATAACAATCTAACCAACCTATCGACACATAACAAGCAAATCAGAGAGATCTGTAGCTTAGATAAGCCATGGTCATGCACTTACCTTTGCCACAGAAGAATCTGAACCTCTAACAACAAGAACAAGCTCCTAGGAATCTCCTACAACGATCCCAGCTACAGATCTCACCAAGAAACGCCACAAATCTCCAGAAATCACCAAGAACTCTCAATAACCTTTTTCTCTCTTTTCGTTTCTCTCAAAAACGGCCACAACCCACCAATGAGACAAAACTCGCGTTAAGGGTTTTTCCTTCACCAAAAACGCAACGTTTGACTTAAGTCAATACGCAGAGAAACAACCTTGCATTGACCGATGCAAAATTTGCATCGACCGATGCAACTCCCAAACCGGGATTCTGGTTCACGGATGTTACAATTATCCCCCACCAATCTAGACTCGTCCTTGAATCTCGAACAACCATCAGCCAAAAACACTCGTGCAACCGTCTCCACGGCCCGCACTCCTCCGACTGATCTACAGAAGGTCACCTCTAGGCGATAGACTCACGCTCCAGGCGTCATTTGCTCTCGACTTTTGGACTTTCCTTTACTCATAGGCCTAAACCTTGAGTTTTTATTGGCTCCTCATCAGACCTAAGTCTGCATGCCATAATGTTGGCTCATCATCGGGCCTAGACCCGCATGCCATAATATATAAGGAAAAATCCAACTCGTCTCTCGGGTTGCCACCCTACAGCGCGCCCCCGGATCGTCATCCGAAGTCGATATACCAACCATATTCCCAAGTCACAAAGTCTCTGAATATGGCAGTACTAGGAGAACCTAAGTCCCCCAAGAGTCGCGAGCAAACGATTCTGAACACGTCTGAGTCCTATCCCTATCCAGGTTTCCTTCCCGTGGCTCGCGTAAAACATCTCAATGTCCTACCAACCACATATCCCCTCACTGGAATACCTCATGACCACACAAGGATCATATACATGCCACAAGGGCCGCCACAAAGGCCAAACAAAAGTCCTAAAGAGGACCGCCACCAAGGCCAAACAAATGTCCTAAAGAGGACCGCCACCAAGGCCAAACAAATGTCCTAAAGAGGACCGCCACCAAGGCCAAACAAATGTCCTAAAGAGGACCGCCACCAAGGCCAAACAAATGTCCTAAAGAGGACCGCCACCAAGGCCAAACAAATGTCCTAAAGAGGACCGCCACCAAGGCCAAACAAATGTCCTAAAGAGGACCGCCACCAAGGCCAAACAAATGTCCTAAAGAGGACCGCCACCAAGGCCAAACAAATGTCCTAAAGAGGACCGCCACCAAGGCCAAACAAATGTCCTAAAGAGGACCGCCACCAAGGCCAAACAAATGTCCTAAAGAGGACCGCCACCAAGGCCAAACAAATGTCCTAAAGAGGACCGCCACCAAGGCCAAACAAATGTCCTAAAGAGGACCGCCACCAAGGCCAAACAAATGTCCTAAAGAGGACCGCCACCAAGACCAAACAAATGTCCTAAAGAGGACCGCCACCAAGGCCAAACAAATGTCCTAAAGAGGACCGCCACCAAGGCCAAACAAATGTCCTAAAGAGGACCGCCACCAAGGCCAAACAAATGTCCTAAAGAGGACCGCCACCAAGGCCAAACAAATGTCCTAAAGAGGACCGCCACCAAGGCCAAACAAATGTCCTAAAGAGGACCGCCACCAAGGCCAAACAAATGTCCTAAAGAGGACCGCCACCAAGGCCAAACAAATGTCCTAAAGAGGACCGCCACCAAGGCCAAACAAATGTCCTAAAGAGGACCGCCACCAAGGCCAAACAAATGTCCTAAAGAGGACCGCCACCAAGGCCAAACAAATGTCCTAAAGAGGACCGCCACCAAGGCCAAACAAATGTCCTAAAGAGGACCGCCACCAAGGCCAAACAAATGTCCTAAAGAGGACCGCCACCAAGGCCAAACAAATGTCCTAAAGAGGACCGCCACCAAGGCCAAACAAATGTCCTAAAGAGGACCGCCACCAAGGCCAAACAAATGTCCTAAAGAGGACCGCCACAAAGACACTCTGGCTAAAAAGCCCGTCACAAAGACCACACAATGTCTAAAAAGACTGCCACACACGGGCACACTGACTCAAAAGTCCGCCACTAAGGCCACACACAAGCCCCTCCAAGGCTCTCCACCGCTAAAATGGACAAATTCTAACTCCCGTAAAACTTTCCATATTTAGCACTTTCCATTTTTGGAAACTTTCCACTTTTGGAAACTTCTATTTCAGGAAACTTTCCTCCAAAACCCCGCCTCACGGAAACTTTGTACCCCGAACACCACCTCATCTTGTTACTGAGTCGCACAACCAACCACCCCAAGCGACCGAGTAACAAGAGAGATGGGCTGGAATACTCCATTCCCGCTCCAGCCACGGATTACAGATGGGACCAGGCTAAACAAGCTCAAGTCGCGGCTTGCTTCTCATACCACTTCTTGAACCTTGCCTTCATCTTTGCCTCAGGCTCCCAAGTCTGCTCCTCAACACCATCACAGTCCCACAGGACTCTCATCAAAGGAATCTTCTTCTTCCGAAGTTCCTTGATCCTCCTCTCGAGAACCCTCACTGGTCTCGCCTCCAAAGTCATGTTAGGCTGAAGATCCTCAGGAATCTTAGCCAACACCTCCTCTCCCTCACGGAGACACTTCCGCAACATAGACACATGGAAAACCTTATGGAATGCACGCATCACCTCAGGTAACTCCAATCTATATGCCACTGGTCCAACCCGCTCAATCACTCTGAATGGACCCATATACCTCGGACTCAACTTAGTCTCTGACAATGACCTGTTCGGACCCCGCAACATGGCCATCTTGAGGTACACTCTGTCTCCTACCTGAAACTCAAGATCTCTCCTCCTCCTATCTGCATAACTCCTCTGCCTATCCTGAGCCTCCTTCATGTTCAGCTTGAGAACCCGAATCTTCTCTGAGGTCTCCTGAACAAAACTAGCACCAAACATGCTCCTCTCCCCCACCTGAGTCCAGCATAATGGTGTACGACATGGCCTCCCATACAAAGCCTCATAAGGAGCCATCTTAATACTCGCCTGATAGCTGTTGTTGTAAGCAAACTCTACCAGGTTCAGGTGATCTGCCCAATGGCCACCCCAATCCAACACACACATCCTCAGCAAATCCTCCAGCGTCTGGATCGTCCTCTCAGACTGTCCATCTGTCTGGGGATGATAAGCTGTACTCATATGCACCTTAGTGCCCATCTCTGCCTGAAATGCCTTCCAGAACACCGAAGTGAACTTAGAATCCCTATCAGACACAATGCTCGCTGGCACCCCATGCAACCTGACTATCTCCCTCACATACTTCTTAGCCAAGACCGCTGCTCCATCAGTCTTCTTAATGGCCAGAAAATGTGCTGACTTAGTCAACCGGTTCACTATGACCCAAATAGCATCAAAGGGTTGTGACACTGGCAATCCTATCACAAAATCCATGGTGATCATATCCCACTTCCACTCAGGAATGGGTAGACTCTTCAGTGACCCGCCAGGAAACTGATGCTCAGCCTTCACTAGCTGACATACATCGCACCTCGAAACCCAACTAGCCACATCCTTCTTCATCCCGACCCAATGATAGTACCTCTTGAGGTCACGGTACATCTTAGTCGCTCCTGGATGAATAGATAACTTGCTCGCATGAGCCTCTCTCAGAATCTCCTGCCTCAACTCCTTATCCTTGGGCACACAAACCCGACCATGCACCAAGATAGTACCATTACCAGAGACCTGATACTCTGAATCCACATCCTTAGAGGCATTCA
>NC_025699.1:18137322-18144013 GCF_000633955.1 Camelina sativa
CCTGCGACTCGCCAACACCCTCAGCTGTCACACTCTGGTCCTCGGTCTCACTAACCACTGGGAGTCTGCCCCTACCACGACCACGTCCGCGTCCACGACCTCGACCAGCCACATCATCTTCTCTAACCATCTGCACTACCATGAACAGAAGGCTAAGCAAACAATTTCTATTATAATACAGAAACATAAACTCACCGTGGAATCACACAGTCGGCTCGAAGAGGATGTTCTAGGACTCCATGCCACACACAATTGACTAACTCACATAATCAATCAAGACATGTAATCCCAAACATCTACAACAAAAACCTAGTGAACCCAAACCTAGAACCGTAAGGGCTCTGATACCAAAATGAAACGACCGACTTTTTTTTTTAAATAATAAATAATAAATAATAGTATAATATAATAAATAAACTACAACTAGTAGTACCATACCCACTAGCCACCTTACAACAATCACAACCAACAGCGGAAAAACCAATACCAATCAATATCCAAATAATATTCCATTAATAACCAATAATCATAACATCAACAATATCCAATAATCAAATAGCAGAAATCATAGAACCAGCAACCTAGCAATGTTCTAATGACTCAACTCTAGCAACCTAGCCAGACAACGTCAAACTGAGTCCCTAGAACATCCTCCTCTTCATTGCCTTGATTCCACGATCACACTTTGCCTTTACCTGCACCACAAACACATATTGCAATGCATGAGTATTTTATAAACACTCAGTAAGGCAATCCTCCCATCTACTGGGCTATACACACAAGCAATAGAGATATCTCTAACCATCAAACAACATTCAACAATCAACAATAACAAACCAGGNAGGAACTCGCCTCCCGCAACTCTGACAACTCCTGCACGCTCTCCAGGAACCCCGCTGATCTCCGCACACTCTGCACACTCTGGAGTAATGAAGCTATGCAAAGCTCCAGAATCAAACATAACATGGGACTTAAACCCGCCCACCAACAAGGTCCCTACACAAACCTCATGTGTTGAGAACCTAACACTTTATCACAGGAAACATATACAATCTGAACCTACTAAAAATCACAAAGTTTAAGTACCAGAAAATATACTTGTGATCGCCCCGGCACTGGTTCCACCAGTCTCAGCTGTCGTGTAAACCCGAGGCCCCTGCTCAATCCGTGCCACCTGCTGACCACCAGGCTGCACCTGCTGCAACGCTGCCACGGCTGCCGGCTGCAACTTGGGACAAAAAGGCCTGATGTGCCCTGTCTCCCTACAGTGATAACATACCCGAGGTCCTGTCGACGGAACACTCCTCTTGGGACAACTAGCAACCCTGTGATCTCTGCTCCCACAACCGAAGCAACCTGCACCACTCGGCTTCTGCGTAGCCTCCCACTTCCTCTTGGTTCCCTGAGCATGCCTACCGCCCCTGCTAGAACCACCCTGCTGCTGAGCCTTACTAGGCTGAACTGCTGGAGTAACCGACACTGACTGTGCCCGGATATCCTCCTCAATCTCTGCTGCAGTCTCAACCAGCTCTGCACGCGTAGCATAGTACCTCCCTCTACAATGAACTCTCAAATCATCCCGTAGAGCTCTCATGAACCTCCTGACCTGAGCCTCCTCAGACTCCATGGCCCGACCCCCATAACATAGAAGTCGACTGAACTCCAAGTCCAGCTCCCGCACTGACCGCGTCCCCTGAGATATCTGAAGGAACTGCACCTCCAACCGGTCCAATGCCTCCCTAGGAAAATACTTGCGGTTGAACTCCAAGACGAAGTCAGCCCAAGTCATCTCCCTCTGCACCCTCCTAGCAACCACGGATCTCCACCACAACTCAGCATCACCACCCAAAAAGTAGACCCCTATGTCCACCCAAAACTCCACAGGACATCTCAGAGTATGGAAGTTACGTTCCACACTCGTCCTCCAAGCATCCGCAGCTGTAGGATCTGTACCACCCAAAAACCTCTCAGTGAACAGACCCTTCATCTCCTTGAGCATAGCCAAATAACGTCCATGCTCTCCCACATCCGCAACCACTGGCTGCCGCTCCTCCGCCACCACTGGTGGCACTACCTGAGCCCGAGCCGGTACCACAGGTGGTAACCGCTCTAACAACTGTGCTAGCAAAGCCGCAATGTCAACACCAGGGACTCCACCCGCTGGGACCCCCACACCCGGGACCCTAGCATCACCGGCCACTGGAGCATCAATACCGCCCCCTCCTGCCACACTCACGGAATCCCCCGGAACATCCTGCGACTCGCCAACACCCTCAGCTGTCACACTCTGGTCCTCGGTCTCACTAACCACTGGGGCTCTACCCCTACCACGACCACGTCCGCGACCACGTCCGCGTCCACGACCTCGACCAGTCACAGCATCCTCTCTAACCATCTGCACTACCATGAACAGAAGGCTAAGCAAACAATTTCTATTATAACACAGAAACATAAACTCACCGTGGAATCACACACTCGGCTCGAAGAGGATGTTCTAGGACTTCATGCCACACACAATTGACTAACTCACATAATCAATCAAGAAATGCAATCCCAAACATCTACAACAGAAACCTAGTGAACCCAAACCTAGAACCGTAAGGGCTCTGATACCAAAATGAAACGACCGACCTTTTTTTTTTTTTAAAAAAAATAATAATTATAATATAATAAATAAACCACAACTAGTGGTCCCATACCCACTAGCCACATAACCACAATTACAACCAACAGCGGAATAACCAATACCAATCAATATCCAAATAATAATCCAATAATAACCAATAATCATAACATCAACAATATCCAATAATCAAATAGCAGAAATCATAGAACCAGCAACCTAGCAATGTTCTAATGACTCAACTCTAGCAACCTAGCAAGCCAGACAACATCAAATCGAGTCCCTAGAACATCCTCCTCTTCATTGCCTTGATTCCACGATCACACTTTGCCTTTACCTGCACCACAAACACATATTGCAATGCATGAGTATTTTATAAACACTCAGTAAGGCAATCCTCCCATCTACTGGGCTATACACACAAGCAATAGAGACATCTCTAACCATCAAACAACATTCAACAATCAACAATAACAAACCAGGACTCTGCATCGACCGATACCAACATACATCGACCGACACCAGATGGAGGTTGCGTCGACCGACGCAAGATCAGCGTCGACCGATGCAAGGTTAACTTGCATCGACCAATGCAAGATATGCATCGACCGACGCATGCTCGACATAACACGAAAACCCTAGAGTTTACGCGCCGTCCTCGCATCTGCATCGACCGACGCACAAAGTGCATCGACCGATGCAATGCCGAGCATCGTTTGTCTCCAAAGCTTCTCGCCGGATCTTCGTTCCTGCAACCACAAAACTCGATCCCAAGCCACAAGAAAGCTTCCTAACGTCCCAAATAACAATCTAACCAACCTATCGACACATAACAAGCAAATCAGAGAGATCTCTAGCTTAGATAAGCCATGGTCATGCACTTACCTTTGCCATAGAAGAATCTGAACCTCTAACAACAAGAACAAGCTCCTAGGAATCTCCTACAACGATCCCAGCTACAGATCTCACCAAGAAACGCCACAAATCCCCAGAAATCACCAAGAACTCTCAATAACCTTTTTCTCTCTTTTCGTTTCTCTCAAAAACGGCCACAACCCACCAATGAGACAAAACTCGCGTTAAGGGTTTTTCCTTCACCAAAAATGCAGCGTTTGACTTAAGTCAATACGCAGAGAAACAACCTTGCATCGACCGATGCAACTCCCAAATCGGGATTCTGGTTCACGGATGTTACAGTTATGTTTGATTCTGGAGCTTCTCATAGCTTCATTACTCCGGAGTGTGCAGAGTGTGCGGGGATCAGTGGGGATCCTGGAGAGCGTGCAGGAGTTGTCAGGGTTGCGGGAGGTGAGTTCCTGAGAGTGATTGGACGGGCTAGAGGAATTGATATTCAGATCGCAGGGGAGTCGTGGCCAGCGGATTTGCTTATCAGTCCAGTAGATCTATATGATGTTATTCTTGGGATGGATTGGTTGCATCGGCATAGGGTGCATTTGGATTGCCATCGGGGTAGAGTGGAGTTTGAGCGTTCAGGAGGGAAGTTGGTCTTTCAGGGTATTAGACCGACTTCGGGGAGTCTCGTGATCTCAGCCATTCAGGCTGGGAAGATGATCGAGAAGGGCCGTGAGGCTTATTTGGTTACTATATCTATGCCAGAGTCAGTGGGGAAGTCTACGGTTAGCGGTATTCCAGTAGTGGAGGAGTTTGAGGATGTGTTTCAGTCTTTGCAGGGATTACCACCATCTCGGTCGGATCCCTTTACCATTGAACTGGAACCGGGGACGACACCGTTATCCAAGGCTCCTTACAGAATGGCTCCAGCAGAGATGGCAGAGCTGAAGAAGCAGCTAGAGGATTTGTTGAGTAAGGGATTCATCCGTCCTAGTGTATCACCGTGGGGAGCGCCGGTGTTGTTTGTGAAGAAGAAGGATGGGAGTTTCAGGTTGTGTATTGATTATCGGGGTTTGAACCGGGTCACTGTGAAGAACAAGTATCCTCTTCCTAGGATCGATGAGTTGTTGGATCAGTTGAGGGGTGCTACTTGGTTCTCCAAGGTAGATCTGGCGTCGGGATATCATCAGATACCGATAGATGAGGCAGATGTGAGGAAGACTGCTTTCAGGACGAGATATGGGCACTATGAGTTTGTGGTGATGCCCTTCGGATTGACTAACGCGCCAGCAGCGTTTATGAGATTGATGAACAGTGTGTTTCAGGAGTTTCTGGATGTATCTGTCATCATTTTCATCGACGATATCCTGGTCTATTCTAAGAGTCCTGAGGAGCATGCAGTGCATTTGAGGGCAGTTATGGAGAAGCTGCGGGAGCAGAAGTTGTTTGCCAAGTTGAGCAAGTGTAGTTTTTGGCAGCGTGAGATGGGCTTTCTGGGTCACATTGTTTCTGCAGAGGGGGTTTCTGTAGATCCAGAGAAGATTCAGGCTATCAGAGATTGGCCTAGACCGCAGAATGCCACAGAGATCAGGAGTTTCCTTGGATTGGCAGGGTACTACAGGAGATTTGTGCAGGGGTTTGCAAGCAGAGCACGTCCTATGACTAAGTTGACAGGGAAGGATGTTCCTTTTGTCTGGTCAGAAGAGTGTGAGGAAGGCTTTGCAAGCCTGAAGGAGATGTTGACTACTGCGCCAGTGTTGGCTTTGCCTGAGCAGGGAGAACCCTATGTGGTTTATACAGATGCATCTAGAGTTGGTTTGGGTTGTGTTCTGATGCAGCATGGGAAGGTGATTGCCTATGCTTCGCGGCAGTTGCGGGTGCATGAAGGCAACTATCCTACTCATGATTTGGAGATGGGTGCTGTAGTTTTTGCCCTGAAGATTTGGAGATCTTATCTTTATGGTGCAAAGGTACAGGTGTTTACAGATCATAAGAGCCTGAAGTATATATTCACTCAGCCTGAGCTGAATTTGAGACAGAGGCGGTGGATGGAGCTTGTGGCAGATTATGATTTGGAGATAGCCTATCATCCTGGTAAGGCTAATACGGTTGCAGATGCTCTGAGTCGGAAGAGGGTAGCTTCGGCTCAGGAGCAGGAGTTGGAGTCTCTGGTTGGAGAGATCAGTGCTTTGAGCTTGTGTGATGTTTCACGGGAACCGTTGGGTTTGGAAGCATTTGACAGAGCAGATCTTCTGAGTAGGGTGCGGTTGGCTCAAGAGAAGGATTTGGGGATGGTGAATGCCGCTAATGATGTGGATTCAGAGTATCAGGTCTCAGATAATGGTACTATCTTGGTGCATGGTCGGGTTTGTGTGCCCAAGGATGAGGAGTTGAGGCAGGAGATTCTGAGAGAGGCTCATGCGAGCAAGTTATCTATTCATCCAGGAGCGACTAAGATGTACCGTGACCTCAAGAGGTACTATCATTGGGTCGGGATGAAGAAGGATGTGGCTAGTTGGGTTTCGAGGTGCGATGTATGTCAGCTAGTGAAGGCTGAGCATCAGGTTCCTGGCGGGTTACTGAAGAGTCTACCCATTCCTGAGTGGAAGTGGGATATGATCACCATGGATTTTGTGGTAGGATTGCCAGTGTCACAACCCTTTGATGCTATTTGGGTCATTGTGGACCGGTTGACTAAGTCAGCACATTTTCTGGCCATTAAGAAGACTGATGGAGCAGCGGTCTTGGCTAAGAAGTATGTGAGAAAGATAGTTAGATTGCATGGGGTGCCAGCGAGCATTGTGTCTGACAGAGATTCTAAGTTCACTTCGGTGTTCTGGAAGGCATTTCAGGCAGAGATGGGCACTAAGGTGCATATGAGTACAGCTTATCATCCCCAGACAGATGGACAGTCTGAGAGGACGATCCAGACGCTGGAGGATTTGCTGAGGATGTGTGTGTTGGATTGGGGTGGCCATTGGGCAGATCACCTGAACCTGGTAGAGTTTGCTTACAACAACAGTTATCAGGCGAGTATTAAGATGGCTCCTTATGAGGCTTTGTATGGGAGGCCATGTCGTACACCATTATGCTGGACTCAGGTGGGGGAGAGGAGCATGTTTGGTGCTAGTTTTGTTCAGGAGACCTCAGAGAAGATTCGGGTTCTCAAGCTGAACATGAAGGAGGCTCAGGATAGGCAGAGGAGTTATGCAGATA